>NC_079409.1:12812236-13024736 GCF_029220125.1 Pseudoliparis swirei
CGTGCATAAAGGCAAATTATGTCCAACGATTTAAAATGGCTTACCATCAATTCAACTCATTAAATCGACAATCTGTGAATTAACATCCTGCACTGAGAACACGTGTTGTTAAGCTACAGTGAAAGAGAGGACTTCCCCCTCACCAGTTTGGACGATACATCCAAAGAAACCAAAAGTTCCCATTTTTAAAGTGCTTTTTGCTGAAGGAAGTCTACAGAAATGGTTTACAAAACATATGGCTTAATGTTCCGCATGAATACAATCAAAGTCAGACGGACACTCTCTCTCAGGCCAAGTCCCTCACCATCATGTCTTGTTCTATCTGCTCATAAGCGGCTGCCACTCGGTCCTCTCTGCAGTTGGAGGCCTTGTCCGCGCAGCGGTGGCTCTCTGACCACGCCTCCCACTCGTCCTCTGACAGGTCCCTGTAGGCCAGCGCCAGTGTCCGCAAACCATCGGCAGCATACTCCTAGAACCCAATATACGGTACACACGCAGGCATGTACAAACATAAACATAGACACACATTCTGACACGGGGATACACATTGGGAGAAACAATGGAGTCGTAAAGGTCAATGGCATCATATTCCACTGTCAAGGTCCAAATATAGGCCAAACATATCAGCGTCCGCCAAATGTCAAGTTAATATACTTTATCTCAGTACATGATTAAATATTTGCCTGAGCTGTTTCCGAGTTTGGAGAAACTAGATGGCAGTACACTTCCATCCATGTGTGTTTACTCACATTGAGGTGGTCCGAGGTGACATTCATCAGTTCCTGGTTACAGGGGTGGAGTCTCTCCAGCAGCACAGTGTCAGCTCCTTTACAGTACAGACGGATACGGCCCTCTGGGTTACGCACTGAGTGAAATGAAAACAAAATACTTTAGGAAATCGATAAGGCTCCACACCATCACCCACAAACCCATCTCTTCTTACTCTTCAATACATGTAATTCCTGCATAGAGTGTTTGACATGAGCTCTTAGGTATAAACGTGTGGTCTGTTGCAAGACCAAAATTGACTGAGGGTGACTGATGACCAGTGTTCTATTTCATCCTTCCTGACCGCCAGAGGCGGTGCTTAGCACTGGATATCTTCCGTCTTGCGCATAGCAGGTCGAGTATTAATAACAACAAAGTCACCCGTGACCTCGGATGACCCGCCCACCGGGTATAAATTCCGGTGTCATCCCGAGATCAGTTCTTTTTCATCTTCTCGCAAGCAGGCATCAGCTAAGGCTGAAGTTTAACTGAAGCTCGTCGCGGGGAGCCTTGTGACCAAATGGTCGGAGTTGCGATCCGTCGCCCTCCAGAGGCTGCGACGAGCTCTCCTCCTCGGAGGAGGACGTTGCGTTTCTCTACGGCGGTCCGTCGAGGCGGACCGGAGAACGCACAAGTCTTTTTCGGTCTTCACCAGAGCGCCTTCACCGCGAAGCTTCAATCGGGTGAGATCGAATACAATTGTTGCCTATGACGGCATATCCCACAGGAGCAGAGCTCTCGTTCCTGCTAACTGTGTGCTAACGGGAGCACGTCCGCTCGGTGCTGCTACACCGCGCGACCGCTCTCTGTAGCGATTGAGATAGCGTGTGTGTTGACTTTGGTAGCATTGCCGCCTGCATAGCTAGCAGAGTGTGTCCACTCAGGCTAACGGAGCCTACGCTAAATCCGACAGCTACCTCCTGTTCCACAGGACCTCGGCCCAAGTAGTGGAGCGCTCTCGCTCAGGCTACTGGTGGGCGATTACAGCGCTAACGAGAGCGCGTCCGCTCGTTGCGGCTGGATGCCACACTGCTACACTGCTACCGGCTTCCAGTGAGCAGAGCGTCCCGCTCAGGCTCACCGGGGGGACGCTAAGGAGGCTATAAGTCGATACTGATGCATACTGCACATGTACCTCCATGACATCGCCGCTGTTACAGCTAGCAGAGCGTCTCCACTCAGGCCAACTAATGCCACGCTAATGCTGACAGACCAGATGAGTGAAGTGTGTCCTCACTCTCACTAGACATGCTGGGTTCTGACCCGTGTTCACGGGATCAGCGTCTACAGTAGCGCAGAGCTCTCGCTCAGGCTTACTGGGAGGCACCAGTAAGTATAGTTGCCATACTAGTGGAGAGGGTCCTCGAAGAGACCTGCCCTCTCACTACGACTGTTTTCCACAGGACCTGCTCCCCCGTAGCACAGTGCTTTCGCCCAGGCTACTCGTGGGATGCTTGTAATTACAGCTACTGTACTAGTCAAGCGTGTCCTCACTTCCTCTCTCTAAGAGAGAGGCTGTTCTCTAGACCGCTTTCTAAACTGTCTCCACGGAACCTGTTTCCACAGTAACAGAGTGCTCTCGCTTAAGTTTACTGATAGGACACCAGTAATCACAGCTACTGTATTGAAGAGGTGTCCTCGCTCTAGACGGACTGTCTCTGTCCTGCTCGACAGGACCTGGGCCACAGTAGCGGAGTGCTACTGCTGCGACCCTAGCTGCTACAGCTACCGTACTAGCGAGACCAGCGTCCGCGCTCTACCCTCGCTAGACGGGCTGTCTCCGTCCTGCTCCTCAGCACCTGGGCCACAGTAGCGGAGTGCTACTGCTGCGACCCTAGCTGCTACAGCTACCGTACTAGCGAGACCAGCGTCCGCGCTCTACCCTCGCTAGACGGGCTGTCTCCGTCCTGCTCCACAGGACCTGGGCCACAGTAGCTGAGTGCTACTGCTGCGACCCCCAGCAGCCACAGCTACCGTGCTAGTGAGGACAGTGGTGTTTTTGGGACGCCCTCACTTCACTAGACGGACTGTCTCCGTCCTGCTCCACAGGACCTGGGCCACAGTAGCGGAGTGCTACTGCGACCCTAGCTGCTACAGCTACCGTACTAGCGAGGCCAGCGTCCGCGCTCTACCCTCCTAGACGGGCTGTCTCCGTCCTGTCCTACAGGACCTGGGCCACAGTAGCGGAGTGCTACTGTTGCGACCCCCAGCAGCTACAGCTACCGGACGAGGGAGGCCAGTGGTGGCTGATACCCTCACTAGACGGGCTGTCTCCGTCCTGCTCCACAGGACCTGGGCCACAGTAGCAAAGTGCTACTGCTGCGACCCCCAGCAGCTACAGCTACTGTACGAGTGAGGGCAGCGTTACGCTCTCCCCTCACTAGACGGGCTGTCTCTGTCCTGCTCCACAGGACCTGCGCTGCAGTAGCGGAGTGCGCTCGCTCTAGCTCCTGCTAGGACCCCAACAGACAGGTCAGGTCAGCTCCAGGCCAGCCGACCAGTTGCAAGCGCCGGCTAGGAGCCGCAGGGGCTCCCCTAGCAGTGCAATCGGGCAGGCTAGCTTATAGAGTAGGTCTGCTGACCGCAGAACTAGCTCAGATAAGTCGCCACCCTAGTGCAGGGAGGACTGAAGCATCAGATCCACCCACGGCTGATCCATTCCCAAGGGAGGACATCCCAGTGGTAGCCCCTTATAGGGGGCAGTCGACGACCCCATCGGGTTCGTCATTCGCAGGGCACAGGAACTGCTGGATATACAGCAGCCGGAACCCCACGCACGCTAGTGCATTCCTCAGGGGCATTCCCGGCCCTGCCACCTTTTCAGTCTCCCCTCCAGAGACTATCTGAGGGGTTACCATCTTACGATAGATCACCGAACCCCGGCGTCCATGCAGGATATGGCCAAATGTGGCCTTCGTCCCATGCCATCCATTGAGCTGACTATCGCATCCATCGGTTTTTCCCCAAGGGGACTCCGAGGCCGGATGACCGGTGCCCTCGAGCCCAGTCGGTTCTCAGGTGACCATTTTACCGTGCTTACTACACGGCAACTCCCCCTCATATGTCATACTTGACTACAGCCTCAGTGATGCTTCGCTGCAGGCATGTGCACTTACGTCGCGAGAACCTGGGCGCCTAATGCTCTCCAGGGTTCAGACCAGCTGTTTGGCCGGCGCAGGCACCCTTGTCGGAGGCATGTAGGAACAACCTCCCTACTGTCCCAGTGAAATCAGGGGACCTGCTCTACAGGCGCAGCAGCGCACGGTGCAAGCCGGTTAGACCAGGCAGCAGTTATCTGGTCTTCACAGGACCGTGTCCACACCCCGCAGACTCGGGGGCGCCACATCTTGATTTTCTCAGGCTGAGCCCAGCAGACATCCTTCGTGTGGTCTCCAGAGGAGATCGGCTCATGTCTGTCGACTTAAGGGAGGCCTTTTGTCAGGCTCCTAGAATGCTTCACAGACGGTTGCTCTGTTATGCTTTCCAAAGCCGTTAGTCCCAGGCTTCTTCCATGTGGACTTCCCAGGAGTTTCTACAAAGGGCATTACTGCCGGCCTGCAATCACCAGGGCGTGAGGAAACTGCCATCCTGGACGATCTGGCTATGTGCGCCATACCCATTTAGGGCCACACAGTGCATTACTTGCACTCTCTCACGCCGCCCGGTTGGGCCTTCGTGAACAAACAACTGTCTGAGCCATTCTCAGAGCATAACCTTTATTGGTGTAGCTCTAGATGCAGCCACTAAGCGGGCCTGGCCGTCACTCAGACAGGTGGACAGCATCCTCTGTAGCCTTCCCCTCTCTGAGGGGGCAGATGGCTGTCTTTTATCCTCTCTTCTTGCCTATCGGGTAAATTGACAGCTGATTAGCTGTCTTACACTCTTTCTCACGCTGCCCGGTTGGGCCTTCGTGAACATAAAGAGTTTTCTGAGCCATTCTCGGAGCACAACCTTCGTTGGTATAGCTCTAGAGGCAGCCACTAAGTGGGCCTGCCCGTCACTCAAGCAGGTAGGTACTCTCTGAGGGGGCAGGCAGTGGTCTTTTATCCCTTTTTCCTTGCCTATGGGGCAAATGCTTGGGCTGCTGTCGCGGTGCCCTTCGCATGGAGGGCCTAACAGCCTTCGCCAGGGGCCACAGGCACAATATGGGGGTCACAGTGGTGCCCTCGGCTCTATCCCCGTAGAGGGTGAGAGCATACCCATCAGAGGGTATCCCCAGGGAAGGGGTCCGCCCACCGGGAGGTCGCCACAGCAGACTCCCGCCTCTCGAAGTGGGGCGCAGTCTGGCGGTACAGGACTTCCAGAGGACAGTCTATTCGCGACACTTGGGTCTGGAGCCACAGGCCATGCACCTAGCGCTCAAACAGTTCCTGCCATACTTGGGAGGGAATATGTACTTGTTGGGCGAGACATCGCCTCAACCACGGGTTGGCTTGAACCTCCAGGGGCCCCTAGGGCGGCAGAGCTGCTACGAAGCTCCCGTGCCCTTCTGATTTTTCTTACTCCGGTAACCCTTCACCTGACCAATTGTCGGGCGAGGTAGCGACCAGGAGAACGGAACCAGGGCGTTCCCCACATTTCCGCTGATCTTGCCAACTACTCGGGGTTTTCAACAGGGCCACCGAATTTTGCTGGTGGCCCCCTTGCGTCCAGCCAGGACTTGGTCCCCTGGCTGCACAGACTTCGCTGTGAGACGCCACGGTGCCTCGCTGACATGCGGGACCCTAGCACAGCTAGATGGTGGGACCTGCCATCCCGATCCCGGCCGTGCCCAACAAAGGGCTTGGCCGCAGGAGAGCAGAAGCAGCTGAACAGAATCAGTCCAGAGGACTATTCTAAATGCCGGAGTGCCATCCGTCTACGAGACGTGCAGACCGAAGCCGCTTCCCGACCAGCGGACGGAGGGACCCAGTACGGTGCATCGTGCCTACGGTACTCACGCCTCCGTCATCCCTTCTAGTTAAGGGCATGTCTGCCTCTATCCTGAGGGACTACATAGCTGCCATTTCAGGGCAGCATGCTAAAGCCGACAATGATGCGGAACAGCCACAAGCTGGTGTCCCTCTTCATAAGGAGGGCCTCAGTGACTATCCCTGAGCCCCCGAGGGCTCCTCCAGGGACTTGCCCGGGTACTGGACACCCTATGCTCGCCTCCCTTGGCAGAGGCAGAGCTGTGGTTGCTGTCGGCAAAGACCTTTCATCCTTGCCATAACTGCGGCAGAGCAAGTAGGCAAGCTACACGCCCTGTCGGTCAATGAGCCTTGTCTGAGGGGAACTCAGAGGGCTCGGGTGTCACACTGCGGCCTAAAGCAGTGGCTTCCCCCAAAGGTGCTGGCATGCTCGGGTCTCAACCAGTCTGTCCAGCCTGCACAGCTTGACCACCATAACTAGTCAGTTAGGGTGGATCTAAGAAGGGCTATGCCACTGCAGAACAGTGCCTGTTCCACTAGATAGTGGAGGCCATTGCCTGGGCATAGGTGGTGAACGTCCGTGCTCTGCCATCCAGAGCAGGGTGTTGTTCTACCAACGGCGTTCCCACATCACGGGCGACCCGGAGAGGTATGCCCGTAGGGAATATAGATGCATATGTATGCAACAGCCTCAGGGGCATCGTTGCGCACATTCACCAGAGACTACAGAGTGAACGGGAACACCCTCCATGCATTGCAGGTGGTCCAAATCCTCTGCTTGAGTCATATGAGGTAGTTTCCTTGGGATTCCTCGTGACTCTGTTGGTATAAGTCATCCAGTGCTAAGCACCGCCTCTGGCGGTCAGGAAGGATGAAATAGAACGCAAGTTACGTATGTAACTATGGTTCTATGAATCCTGGATGACCGCCAGAGTTCTTAGTCACTCGGAATCTCGTGAGTTCGCGAGAAGATTCCGTAGAACTGATCTCGGGATGACACCGGAACTTATACCCGGTGGGCGGGTCATCCGAGGTCACGGGTGACTTTGTTGTTATTAATACTCGACCTGCTATGCGCAAGACGGAAGATATCCAGTGCTAAGCACCGCCTCTGGCGGTCATCCAGGATTCATAGAACCATAGTTACATACGTAACTTGCGATTTATGGGCTGTTTTCCAGCACCATACTAGAAGACCAATCTACACATTTTGGATTTAAACATAAAAAGCTCAACTCATCCAACGTGTTCACTGCAATAAAAGCCAGTTCTCGTTGTGTTAGTAGAAACCAAAGGATACAAGAAGGGTGCAAATCATCCAAGACTGGATATAAAATGATTTTCACATTATATTTAAGTCCCTGTCCACCCAACACAGTGTGTTCTGCTGCAACATGGGCTCATCATTGTAGCCTAAAATAAAGAGAAAAATAGGGAGAATACACACTCCACGCACCAGATTCTCTCTAAATAATACGCGGGAAATGGTTTAACTACAGTATTTAAATTGCAAATAGTATTATTTCATATTCTTATTATTTCTTCATCCTGATTTATATTATACATCATGTTTTAAATAAACACCAAACCATTCCCATATTATTTGTGAACTGAGCATGATGATCCCTGCACACCTATTACAGACATTCTCTTGCGAATGTTATTGAAGTCCAGAATGGCGAGCAGAGTGTAGGTGACAGGTCGTCCCATCTCTGTCGTAGTTATCGTCCCAGGTGTTCGGGAGCGAAACACGAAGCCGAAGTTTCGAGCCGCCGTCACGAGAGCCCCCTCATCTGGCGACTGAGCCTTGTAAACCAGCTCTCCTAGGCCCACAGATAACATGATGAGACATGTTGGACACCAAATAACAGACCGATGGTGTGTTGGTGTCACTGTTTGCTGCCATTCGACCTCCGCCATTCTCTTGCTCACCCTCGCTCTTCTCCTCACTCATAACGGTGTGACAGAGGGAGAGCAGGCGGAAAAACGTGTGAGCGTGTGCGTCTCCCACTTTCACTGATTCCAGCAGGGTGTCGTCATAGAAACAGAAGTCCGGGTCCGCCAGGGGGTTGAAGAGGGTGAAGTCCAATCTCTGGAGATAAATAGTGAGCCAGGGACTCTGATGATAGGGCACACACTAGGAGTACGTATTCATATTCATATTCATATGCATGAATGAGTGTAAATGAGTGTCTGACCTTTGGCCGAGGTCCCAACGGGTCCGTTCCTTCCCCTGACAGCAACACACACAACCGTAAGACTTGGTTGTGTACTTTGTGTAGGTGTGTGCGTGGTGATTACACACATTGGCCACTTTATACAGTACACCTGAACAATCTAATACAATCCAATAACACTGCATGGCCAAAAAGTCCATAGAGTCAGATTTTATGATCCCTATAATGTTCAGGTTTGTTGACAGTGTCCTAAGTTTGTAAAATCAATGATATGTTAAAGCACTCAATTCATAACTATTGATGGTATTGTACTGGACTGCAGAATATTCCCTTATGTAGATATATTAAGGCCAACAATATAATGTAGTCCATTACAACACGCTTTTCTTGAATTTGCGTGTGTGCGTGTGTGCGTGCACTAACCGTAAGTCTGTCCATTGATGGAGCACTTATTGAAGCTCATGATGTTCTGAGTGAGGGTTCCAGTCTTGTCACTGAAGATATATTCAACCTAAGGGAAACATATTAAATGGTTACACTATAAATATTTAATTACAGTGATGAAGCAATTGCTGTAAAATATTTTGTAAAACTAGAATAAATATTGATTTAATTAAGTTTAATTAATTTGTTGTCAGCTTGAACTATGAGCCCAGGACAGTGATGCATCCTTCAGACCAATATGTGAAGCATATATATCTCAATTGATATCCCTTTTAGTCTGTAGATGCATTTAATTTGTAAAACAATGAGTTCCATAGTTCAGTTATTGCAGAATTTATATTTCAATTTAGGATTTTTAACATCAGATGATTAGCAACATAAACTAGGATGAATGTGGGATAGATTGGCAGATTACACGATCAATAAACATGCATGAAATATATCACATATCAACACACGCACACAGGCTGCGTTTGCAGCAGTGTCAGTGCCGATGCCCACCTGGCCGAGCTCTTCGTTCAGGGTGGTGGTCCTGGCCTCGGCTGCTGTGTTACACTGGGAGCAGAACATCTCCTGGTCCCAGTTGATGAAGTAGCTGTGGCCCAGCCGGATCACCTCCACACTGACACACACACAGAGGGGACAAAGGGACATGATCACAACAGCAAAGTACACCTTGACAACAAAGAGAGGACAAAAAAATGACTAGTCAGGGAGCGGTGAGTGCAAAAAATGTATGTCTACGCGCAGGGAAATGGAGGAGCAGAGGAAACAATGTCTCGGGATTCATCTGCAGCTCTCTTACCTGAGAGGGAATCAATGTGGACAACATATACAATTTCAAATAAAGCTTGATAATGTCTAATATACGCATGAATGTAACGGAGGAAATACCATAATAAACACAATAATTGGTTGAGAACAGTTTGATAAGACATCAGCATGAATAGCCCTTCTGTTTATTTTCCATGATTGATTCGTCTTTCATCACTCTTCTACACACAGTATGTCTTGGACTTCTTCTCACCTCACATACAGAGAGATAGGCACCACGGTGTTGAGAATGATGACATAGGACCAGAAGGAGAGGAAGGCTGAGAACAGGAAGTTGTCCACAGGAGTGTCCCAGGGCAGATAGCTCTGAAACAGGGAGCCCACCTCTCTCTCCCACACTGCGTTACCCACAGCCAGGATCACACCCATACACACCAGGAAGCCAAAGATCTGACAGAAACACACAGATGGAGAAACGTTAGAGTCAGATAAAGCAAGAGTACAATCCTACTGTACATTTGGATCTGTCAGTCCGGTGAAGCAAACCAGGAGATATATGAAACTAGACTCAAGCCACTGAGCTCATGTCCTGAAATAGTGACTGTGTGAGCCATGAAAGTGAGAGGTTTGGGGTGTCCTACCCAGAGGACCAGAGTGTTCATCAGGCGATCGATGCTCGTCCGCTTAAACTTGGTGCGACCGCTGTTTTGCATTAGCTTGGTATCTGGGCCTGAAACAAAAAACAGGAGAAGGTTAGACCCGCTATTCACATTATATACACACTTTCACACTTAAATATTCATGGGCACACACGACCTGCGAAGATGACCAGGCCGTAGCAGGCCTCTGTGTTGCGGAGGACGCATCCTCGTAGCAGCATGTTCTGGTTCGTCAGGGTGTACTTCTTGTCTCTCCAGTACAGAGTCCCACAGAACCGATCCAGCTTGTTGTTGGGGGGCTCACACGCCACCTCACCTTCACACACACACACACACACACACACACACACACACACACACACACACACACACACACACAAATATAAATAATATGCTATATCATGGATGTCCACCAAATCCCATTATAGTATTAGGTTGGTTAACCTGTGTGATATAGTGTTGAATTAATCATCCATGCGACATCAGGACATTGTCACACACGTGAACACACACCCAACGATTGAGACAGACATCTTTTATAAGGTGATAAGATGATAGGCTTTTGTTTAATACTGGTAGGGGACGGCAGAAAGAAAGTGTGTGCGTGTACATATCGTGTATTATTTTTGTGTTTATTTGCGACGGTGTGAAGGTGGATAACGTTTGTGTTAAACACTAAAACCTGTTGACCTTTAAATTACCAAGAAAAGAAGATGAACCAAACCAGAAATCAAAATAAGAGGAGGAGTTTTCTCAAAACTCACCGTCGAATGAAGACAAGTTGTTCTGGTTTCCAAGTTCAGATGTCACTGAGACGGACTGACGGACCTTCATATTGGTCTCTCTGCAAGATAATACAGCACACGGTATTTAGATGTCGTGTCCTGTTTCCTCTGCAGATCGTGAGGTGCTGTGAGTCAATGGTAACATGTGGTGTGTTTTCTGACCCATCCAGCTCGGCTGTCTCGATGTAACAGAGTCCATGAGGTTCGCTGCTGGACAACAGGAGCAGGTCAGCCTGAAAATAGATACAATATCAGAGCATCCACTGCACTGATGGCAAAGGAGTATTTGCATCTGCAAACAGGTTAGTAACTAACAAATAGTAGGGTCCCCTAATAAGGCCCATACTGTGTCTACCAGTCTACAATACAGGGGACATAGCCACCATGATCACAAGCATACTCAGATGGCTGCAGGCGGATCTTGTGTGTGTGTGTGTGTGTGTGTGTGTCTCTGTGTGTGTGCGTGTACTTACTGCCACAAACTGGTTGTTTTCCAGTTTAGTGACGTCACCCACTCGAACATTCATCCACTTTTCATTCTGTAGCCTGAAACAGAGAAAAAGAGAGAAAACAGTGAGTTAGAGAAGCAAAGACGTTTTAGGGATTTAGAAAACTTTACTAAATTGCAAATGCATGACGGGAAACTCACGAGCCACGGATGAGGACCTGAGACTGCCGGTTGTTCACTTGGTTGTCGCTCTTATGACGAAACTGCAGGAGACAAAGATCCATATTAGCTTTTCAGGAGCCGAGTCGAGCTCACCAAATTTAAGAGGCCCTTTATTATTTTTTGATTGGAATAATCCTGCACCGCTGTATTTTATTTCAGGGGGGTTTCACAAAGATATGTAAAGTATATGTGGATTAGAAAGCATACTCACATAGTCATCTGTGGCATCCTTTACTGCGGTGATGCTCAGAACCAGAGCTAAAGGCACAATGGTAGTGAACCACGAGAGGGAGGAGATCTGAGGTATTAGCTACAGAGACAGAGACGGTTGCTTTCAGATTAGTTTGAAAACGGACATAAAATGCAATTCAAAGACAACTTCATCCGGCCCAAGGTCGCTCAGCATGTGCAAGGGGAAGCACCAGGGTTGTACAACCGACTACATGAGTTTATAAAGTACATATTCCCTCACCTGGGATTAAAACAAGACTAAGTCTGCCGCCATAGGAGCTCTGTGAGGCTGCACTTATTGTCAGCACGCTAATATGCTCACAATGACAATGCGAACAGGTATAATTACATTGTTTTCTAACATGTTTAACACAAGTGCAATATACAGAACGGCTGAGGTCGATGCGTATTTCACTAGTTTTGCAAACATTCTGTCATATACCAAAGTAGTGGACATATTGTCCAGCTGAAGAGTCAGAGGATCACACAGACTGTAGGATTCATCGTCTGGGACAATAAAGGTTTTTACATTTTTTACAAAGAGTAGTTGTGACATTTCAATCCTGATGAAAGTAGTGAACTGACATTGCAAACCCTAATAGAATTGTTTAAAATCAATAAAAGGCTGAGCATCACAACTGTGAAACCTTTTTGCAACTAGTGAATGAGGCTTTGGGTTTAAAGGTTTCACATGGACATGTGAAACTGTTTGGTCGGATGTGTTTTCTGGAGCTGCGGAGAGATGTAAAGTCATAATTCATATTTTATAATATGTCACACATTCTTACCGAACTGATTTTACAGTAACGCAACATCTTGAAATTTGAATTTTGATCCTTTCATATGACCATCATTTGTTAAAATACTTTGTCACCTGTTCATTTCATTGAATTTCTGTGTTTCAAGCCAACAATAACTTTCTGACGCAGTAACTCTTCAGCCTTTGAAGTTCCAGCTGCACCCACATACATACACACACACACACACACACTCTCTCTCTCTCTCTCTCTCTCTCTCCATGTGCCACGCTTGCATCCCCTCTTGACCTCCTCTACTCACCTGCAGTATGAGCAGGAAAAGGAAGTAGGTGTTGGCTACTTCCTGGAACTGCTCAAACAAGTTGACGGGTAGAAAGGTGACAATGTTGTACTTGGATGTCAAAATGCAGTTACTCTGGACGAGGAGGAGAGAAATAATGTGATGGATTATCACCATATTTCAGTTGAAATGCTTCAATGAAATGTTCGCTCATCTTTTATGAACATAATGTATAACATGGACAGGAGAAAACGCTCTTACCGCGTACTGAAACTTTTCGTTGTACTCTCTGTCATTGGCTCGGACCTTTCTCTCCTCCTCTGAAGAAACGAAACACAACATGAGTCATTATAGGATGGGAAAGCACTGCATCTCTGTGTGTCACAGTGGATGAAGGGACCCATTGTAAATCCTTAAGAATGTCTATACCAGTGAACTCCTCCGGAGACCTGCACAGAGAAGAGAGTGAAGGAGACAGACAGTCCACTATGTTTGTGCATTTATTAATAAATCAATGACGCTGGAGTAATCTGCTGGAGGTTGATTTATTAGTAATGAATCAGACTCAATCCTTGGGTCTCACATACACACACACACACACACTGTAACTAATAATCAGACCAATTATCTCTGATCTTTAATTCTCTGCTGCCTCTGCCTCTTAATTAATGATGCAACACATAACCACAGATGTGCATCTGTAGGAGTCATAATGTCTGTGTGCTGAGCCCTGTTACAGGTATTCACAAATGAAGAATACAATTCTTTACACTTATGACTTAAATCTACAGTGAATAAAAGTAAAACAGCAAAATGTCTAACCTGCTTCTCATCCTCTTGCTTTTTTTTTAGGTTTCAGTTTGTGCTGAAGCAAGGTAGTTTGGTAATTTGGGAGTCCCCCCCCCCCCCATCTCCACCAGGCCAGTCTCCTCTAATACTTTTTAAATGAAATGACTGGCCTGTTTTTCACAGGGCTGTTCATGCGTGTGCGTGTGTGTGCATGAACAGCACTGTACAAAACAGGCTAGACACACACACACACACATGGTTTGCACAGACGTACTGCAGCTCTGAAACCACAACGTCCTCAATACACTTTTGACAGAGGCAACGAGGCGCCACAAGAAGGGACCTTCCACAGCAGAGGCCTCATATCACATGCACGCACAGAAACAAAGAGCATGTGGTTTCCTGTTTCTGCAGCGCTGTTAATGAAGCCCGGTCGTATCTTTGTTTCTGCTCTGAGAAACTAACGCAGGCCACAGGACGAGATACATTAGAACTCCTCTTTGGTGTTACACATATAAAACAGATTTGGTCACAACTCAAGACGACTTCAGTCCAGCTGTTGTCACAGAGGACGAGTCGACTTAGAAAACAAATACTTTCTCTCTTTGCTTTACATTGTAAGTTGCTACCAGGTGGAGAGTTACGAGAAGAATGACCGAAAGAGTGAACACTATCCTCTATCACCTTGTTTGTTATATTGCAATATTGATGCATTATGCATTTCACATACTGTATCTTAAATAGTGATATGAATATACATTTAGTTAATATATTATAGTACATTTTCTGTCGAGAAAATGTTTATTGATAAATGACGACAACAAAGTGTCTGTTTTTAACCGAACGAATATGCTAATTACATGACAAATCAAGTTAATTCCTCACGGTGAAGTAAACAAATATATTAAAGAATTTGCAATAAAGCTTTCCACCGTAGAACTATAAAATAAATCTAATTGTATTTATTTCAACGTATTGCTATTATTTACTATTTATCTCCAGTGACATTTCCAGACACAGGAGAGATGACGAGAGAAAACTAACAGAAGAAATACAGTATGTGAGTGAGAAAAGTTATTTCACATGGCGTTCTCCAAAAAGAGAAAGGTGGACAGCTTAACCAGAGCTTATAACCAAGAGGCTCTTATAAGTTCAATCTTCTCACGGGCACTTCAAAAACAATATGTCTCATATGTTCAGAGGCTGTGGCAAATATTAAAAGCTGCAATGTGAAGCGCCACTCTGAGACAAAGCACAAATCCGTTGCGCAAACGAACGTCACATCCAAAATATAGGCACAAATAAACGATCCAAGAGGCAATATGATCAGAATCCTAATACAATAATTCACTGTCCAAAAATGATGTTAACAGAGAGGAAATGAGTTGAAACACAGGGTTTAATAATCAAATATAAAGTCCCTGCACACAAGTCTATCTTTTTAGAAGATGAGTAAAATAGAATATGGTTTTCTTTGGTGACATCACTTCACCCTGAATGAACTGAATTTAAAGCTGCAGGGCAAAAACAATTCAGTTAAATATTTGTTTCTAAAATGAAGTACTTTATTTTAAGATGCACATTTTTCAAAAGCATATTTATTATTTATAACTCATCCAGTTCCATTTGAAAATGGACTGATTTGACAGCCAGTTGACTGATACAACTGCTAGTCAACTTCAATACATATGGGACTAAAACAGAGAAGTTAGACATTATTGTGATGTTCTGGACTTTAGTATGAGGAACTGCACCTCTCTCTCTCTCGCTCTCTCTCTCTGCTCCTGGTATTTGATATGCCCTCTCTTCTACACTCTGGTTAGCATCACAATATCAGATGTGTCTGATCTGGTAGGTGCACATCTATTCTGTTGAACCTCTTCCCAGCCTGTCCCTGCCTGAAGGTCGTCACGTTGCTTTCTGGGCAAAGTGTTCACCAGACAGATCTGTCGGACAGGCCGCGAAAAATCCTCCATGAAGAGGCCAAGATGCTTGTGCAAGGTAAGCACAGAGATACTGAGGCTTCCAGCATCTGGTGTCAGGGCCAGGCAGTGTCGGTCCCAGCCGTGCAAGTGGACCGACCCGAGCTGAATGCACAAGCATCTTTAGCAAACTGCCCATTAAGTGTTTAATGTCTCTGACAGATTCAAGGGCATTAGAGGCCCTGACGCAGAGTAGATGCTACACAGCAAGTCTGCATCAATCTATAAAGCTCCATTACTGGGGAAACTTTCAGTTGCAGGCTTTGCTTTGAGCGGAAGGTTTCTATAAACAACTCGGACATAAAGGAGCACATAAATATAGATTCAAAATAAAATATTTAATACCATACCATCTTACATGGAAAGACAAACTGTCTCGCTTTCTTTCCTTCCTGTCGCTTTAAAACTCTGTATGGCTGCACAACAACGGATACGTGCCACAGCACACAACTTCCTTATGTCTATGTGAGCAGCACGCACTCTCACAACACAGTGGACAAAGACTGAAGTCATAACAATAATGAGCAAAGGGCTATCTGAGCGATGGGAAACGCTCGTCATTGCCGTGACTGAACCTGAGGCAGCATCACGTTCTGTGCAGACGTGATCATCACTCACTGTGCCTGATTTAATTAGATGAAGATGGGATGGTAGAATTTTCTGCAGTCATGGGCGTGCATGCACACACACACACACAGACACACACACACAATTATCTAAGTAGTTGGGAAACAATGCAGGTGAAACAGTAACGGGCTGGAGGTCAAATCAAGGTGCTCATCCAGTGGGAGTTAAGCAGAGGAACAAGGATAGAGATGAGGCAGTGCAGTGGCAGCGCAGGCTGGCGCCTGGAAGATTGATCATTGTCTCAGCAGAGACAACAAGGACATCATCCTCATTATTTATGCACAATTTAGATTCAGATAAACTCAGTTGTGTTATGCATGCACCGATTCATAATCAGCGCTAAACATCAGGGAAACAGATGAAAATGTTGAGGCACATTATACAGGTCGTCTCTTAATAATGGGATGTATAACTGAAAACAAGAAAAACAAAGGTGACGCCGATCCAACACATTGGTGGCAGTGAAGACGTAATAACTATCTGAGTATGAAAAATGAGAATTGTTGTTATCTAACTGACTAATGTCGGATGTCTAATAAGCACAGTGAAACGCACAATGTAGAATACTTATAAAATATAATATAGTATAAGCCAATTAGGCCTGTAATACGCACTCATGTAATATGATGAGGTCAAAGCTACAGTGTACACACACAAACACACACACACACACACACACACACACACACACACACACACACACACACACACACACAGTGTTCAGTCAAGAAATGGGGCGAGAGGAAGAAGCAGGAATGAACCTTGGACTCAGTTGGGATTATGTTTAATTGAGATGAAGATGGAGAACCTCCTGATGATGATGATGATGATGATGATGATGACTATGAAGATGGGGATGATGACAATGATGATGATGACATGTGGCACAATCATTTATGTTTAATTGAGATGAAGATGGAGAACCTCCTGATGATGATGATGACTATGAAGATGGGGATGATGACAATGATGATGATGACATGTGGCACAATCATTTATTACTACTACTACTAATAATAAGCTCAATTAAACGCAGCCTTAACTGTCACACAAACTCGTACCTGTGCACCTCTTTTTGGATTTGGCTCCATTCAGTCCTTTCTGTTTCTTTCTTTTTAGGGGGAGAAAGAATGGAAACCATTTCTCCGGGATTTCTTTCGGGATCGTCATCTTGACTTCGTCACGGTCTGGGTTGTTGTTGTTTAAATGTGCGCTCTTTCAATGACCGCCGCATCTCCGCAAGGACGCGGGGATGAAGCTCCGATCCCAACTTCAGTCAAGTTGCATTAACCGCGCAGCGTCCCGTCGCTGCCTCTCTGGCTTCCTCTCTCGCCGAACGCACGCACGCGCACTCGCACTCATCTCTCTCCTGCCGCAGAAACACTGATGTCATTGTTTCAGAAAACTTTACAGTCGAAGTTGTCGCCTGCGTATCGTTATATTTATTATAAAACATGTAGGCTGTAGACTTATTGACACATATATCCTAAAGGTTGTAAAGTTGTTGTCTCGATGACGCACACATGCAAACCAGACGCGTTGTGTGCATGCTGCGCCACAGCAGCCCCATCAATCAACCGACGCACCCATGTGCAGAGTCTGCACCGTCAGCTTTGAAGTCTGCTGGAAGCATTACGTCACCGCACAGGCTTGACGGTGGTTACCACAACAACGCTCTCTGCAGGGTTCCTACAGATGAGCGAGCAGCTGAATGAGGAAACTGGGCGCCATTTAGGATCTTCCAGCGTAAGCAGATTGCAGCACGGCTGTGGCGTTTAGAGCCAAAGTGGCCTGTGCAGTTGCTCAGTTTCATGCACGTTTTCAGGGAGAAGGTGCACTGCAGTGGGCGGGCCAGGCAGGTGCCGGTGCACGTGCTGCGCGGCGAGCCTCGTGCTCGTGCTTAGACATTGCCGACTGCACACGCTTTTACGCACATTTATCTATGCATTCCCCGACTGGGCGTTGTGGCGATTTGCGGAATACTTAATTGACACACGCACACACGCATAAGAAAACTTAACTAACAAAAGGTGAGAGAGCTAAAGCTTCCATTACCACCTCTACAGGTGCACATTTTCACCTTGTCACCATTTAAGATTCAGATATGTAATTGGATAGGGCAAATTATGGGGTGATTAAAACATATTTTTAAAGATTACAGGAACACATAGGCTATGTTTATGTCACACTTAAATATGCATTTAAAGATGAAATAAGGTTATATGATATTTCAAGGAAGTTTGGAATAACCTTTTGTTGATAACGTGTGTGTTTAGGACGACCTTTGTGAGATTGTTAAACACACACTGTATATTGATTGAGGCTATATGACCTATTTATAGCGTTATTTAATTCCAAATTTAATGAAATCATACATGCACATTTTCCTTTTTCCCGTCCATTATGAATTAGGCTCAATGTTCAATTATGTTAAACCGTATGACTAAAAGTTAAAAATACATCCATAGCAGAGCTCACCCTAAAAGGTATCTTCCCCAAAATTTATTTTAACACATTTAGTTGAGATAAAAATGTTTGGAGTCCAATACTCTGAATTTGTAATGCCCTGTTCTGTTTCTCCTGTGTCTCCTTGATTCTTTCATTTCCTGCACCTGCTGGGGGCAGGTGCAGGAAATGTTACGTCTCGTTACTGTCTCATGACGTACACCTGTTCTCATGTCATACGCCTGTTTCCCCCCCTATATGTGTGTTAGTCTTTCCCTTGTCTTCTGCTGGATTGTTGTCTGTAGTCCTGTCTATCTTGTTATTAGTGTGTATTCCTGACCTGCCTTCTCTGACCCTCCCTACCTACCTGCCTGCCTGTCCTGACCTCCGATTCTCTGCCTGCCCCCTTTTGGACTTTTTGCTTTTTGTTAAGAAGTCAAGGCTAAAGTTAGTCCAGCTAGCAAAAACAGCAAAATAAATCTAGTTTGTGGCTTTAAAAAAACCGTTATTAAGCACTTCCGCATTGCCCCAATCACCCAAAAGCCTGCTGAAAAACAAACACATTTATTGTACTGGTTTTGTTTCAGATTCTGATATTCATGTTTGCATTAAAGGTTTTTCCAATATATTGACCAGTGCAATTCTGTGACATTATGATGAAAACGTTTCTCATTTTCCTCTCCTCATGTATTGCAGGGTCAACTTCCGGTTTGATCCGCCCCCACGTTATGTCACACCAATAAGGGCATGCAGTTTTGATAGCCTATGTGGTTTCACCCAGTTTCACAATTACGGCTCGGAATTTTAAAATTTTTTGTTATCACTCATCAGCCGAGATGAGTCGGCCAAGACTGTTTGCTGCAGGTTTCTGTCTCTTTCCACTATATCCTTCAAGTAAAGGCATCAAATATCCACCTCAAAAATAAATGAATAGCATCCAAAGGAGCCAAAACCCAACTCATATCAATTGCACACTGCAACTACACGAGCTGTGTATCAGTTCAACTAAGTTAAATTCACAAGTCTCCAACATGAAAATAATGATGACAATATATAGCATAAAAGACCAACTTTACAATCAAACTTCACATTGCTTTGATCTCCGAGGCTCTGTCCTCTAATCCTCTGTGGGCACCTTACGTAAAGGCCCATCATCTTCTCACTGTGGACCCATTTGCACGTGGCAATTATGTTGCAAGATTAAATTTACAACTGGCATTATCATGCTGTATCTTGAAATCTGTTTGAGTTTCTCAAGACAAGTTTATTCTCCAGTAACATGTGCGTAGTTCCCTTGTATTTACATTTTGAAGGAAAGATGAGAGGCATTTGAAACATGAAGTTATGCTGTTGTTTTTTCATTTTAAAACCGAAGAAAATTTGGTCACAGCTGCATTCGTCGAGAAGAATGCAACTCCATTCTGTGTTTTAACCCAGATGACACTGTTTATCTGGACATCGACCAATGTACAGTATGCATGCCTAAATAATAATAACAGTATGCTCAGCATGCTCTTAATGCATCACTGAACAACCTCAAGGTTTGGAAAATCCAATATGAATATATCCTCTGTACATCCTGTGTGCATTGAGGTCACCCTTGTTAACACCAGCTAAAAGCCCAAACTCTGAGGGGTATTGGGAACTTTCCTACCAACAGATACTCCCACCTCTTTCTCCATCATCCAACTAACGCTCACAAAGCTAGTTTGCAACAGTGATTCGTGTGTTGAGTGTCTGGTACTGACCCGGATGAGGCCTCTTTCTGAACATCTCCACTCTGCCAGCGTCCTTCTACTAGGGCCCATGGGATTGTCTGCAGAAAGAAAGAAGAGCGGCATGAGGGATGAGGATGGTTGAAGTGAGAAACATATAAACATGATTTTTCTTCTGACTCACTTATGAAAACAGGGCTCATGCCTGTATTTAAGTGATGCACTATTTTGTTTTTTGTTTTCGGGGCGTGAAAAGCCTTCTCATAAAAGAGAGAAAATCTATCAGGCATTACAACCACAGGACATACACACACAGAGACACACACACACATGCACACACCAGACGGTCTCTGGTCTGTTAGAGCCATAATCATGAAATGACATTCAGCAGAGAGCTGCATGTCTCTGTGGCTCACACGGTGTCAGGGGACTGGTGGCTTGGGCCAGATCCACTGTCAGTCTCCTCCTACAGTGGATGAGAAAGAGTAATGGAGCGGTATTTTTCCCAGCTCTCTTATCTTCTCTTTTCACTTTCCCCCACATTTATGCTGAGCTGTTAATACTACACACCTCACTGCTTTCACTCACTTTAAAAAAATCACGGCTAATGGAGGAAAATGCGGCTGGGCGAGATGAGGTTGCAGAGGCGTTATACACCCCAGCTCTGGTTGGTAGTGCATACTAGGTACAAACAGTCCGGGAGACTGAGGTTCGAGGCAGCGAACATCCAATCAATACTCCTGAGAACGAGCCTCTCTCTATGTGAGTTGGGCCGATCAGCTTTCAGCTACAGTTTCCATCATCGTCTCTTGCCCCGCCATACACTCTTCTCTTGAAGCGCATGCTTACTACTCACTTTCTACACTGTGCACCAGCTCTTCGTAAATCTAAAAGAGACTGTGGAATGAGAGTTTGCCATGTTCTCTCGCCTCTCTCCCGTCTTTCAGGTGTCACATCTCTCGCTCTGCTTCTGTGGCTGCCGCCTTGTATAACCCTCTAAAGTCCTGCAGTGCCCTTATGAAATAAAGCTGGCACAATGCATGTCTGAGCACCTTTCCTGCCCTCTGTGGAGAATTCCTTTCATCTCTCTCACTGGAGTCTGGCTTGTGTTTTTAGAGGATTTGGAGCAGCAGAAATCCTTGATGTGCTGTGAACTGTCACCAAAAATCTGTTCCTCACATATTAAACATTACAAAGAAAAAGCATACATGCATATAATATTCCTATAGAGTCATTTGGTTACTGTAGGTCATTATATAATGCCCTTGCTCTGAGGGCAAGTGGAGGCAAGTCTCATATATTGATATAGATCCATGTTGATTCAATAATAATATGTTCGTCAATGGTCACCTCAGGGTTCTTTACAGGTTTGCTAATATCTGTTTCTACCGTGTTAACAAATAATGTTGTTTTAATGAAATGTACATGAAATCCTATGGACATACACACAAATAATAGAATTGCTACAATCATAAGAAAGTCAACCAACAAATTGAAACAACAAAAGACACGAATGACTCCAACAAACTGAAGTCATTATGCACTGTAAGAGTTGTATTACACCACAATAGTTATGTTTCTCCAACAAATGAACTATCGGGTACTCTTGGTCCTCTTCAGGGAGAAGAGAACCACAAAAGACATCATGTAATTGGCCGGTCGGACATTTATTGAGGGGACATTTAATTATACCCCTATTAGTCCAAATGCTCCGGTACCACAGGACATGCGGTGATGCCTGCGGTCCACAACAACAACATGTCTAACTTTCACTTTGACTTTGGGGAATGTTGTCACTAAAACAGGCGACAGAAGATCTGACCTAAGGACTGACTCTACTGTATGAACCGAGCGGCTTTAATGTAAATCACATTGCCTGGCGCAGTAATAAGAGCTGAACACTTCACAGTGGAAACCGAGAGGAACATCAATACTTTTCTGCTGACGAAGTACTGGACTGCAACCCGGCTGTCCATGCATGGTGAAGGCGGCTAACCACCGCTACAACAGTTCAGGAAACACCTACCTTTACAAGTGTTCGTTATCAAAAGGTTTCTGGTGGAGACATCCTCGTTGCTTCTCTCGCCGAGGTCATGGTGAGGGTTCCGGCTTCAACTGGACGTCGGCCCCGTGATGGGACCCGGTCACTGAGGCGGGAGGGTGGAGCAGCGACCCGGGATGCGCTGGAGACACCGTGTCGAGGTGAGGGAGGGTTTGGCTCCGGCCAGGGGAGAGGAGAGAGGAGAGAGGAGAGAGGAGAAACGAGAGACGAGAGAGAAGAGAGGAGGGGCTCGGCTCCGGCTCCTACACCACCTCCATCTGAACCTCCCGCACTTGAGACCTCAAAGCACATTCACTGAGCATCTGACACTTGCTGTCATCACTGGTGGTGTTTCCTAGTGTTGTGTGCCCACTGTCTGGAAACACAACTTCAATCAAAGCAAACAGAACAGTTGCATTATTTCAATGCATGAGGCATGTTCTGTTTTTATCTACACATATATTAACACACACTTGCCATTTATTAATAGCAATGTTTTTCCTTCTTCTCCTTTTATGTCATACTGACCTCTACTGTTTTTGTCAGCACTATCCGCTCCAACATCTCTTCACTTCGTATTGCAATATTCACTGAAACATAGTTATCGGAACCTATAGTCCTCATTGAAGTTTCAACAATTAAATTCTAAACAACATTATTTGTTTGTACTCGATCAATTATTGAAGAAAGAAAATGTCAAACATGTAGCCCAGAAATCCCTATCCAAGTACAAATAACGTTATTGTTACCTTCGCATTGAAAATGCGGAAGGTTATGTTTTGATCGCCGTGTATTTATTTATTTCTATAGCGTGTTTCTCGCATAACACAAAAAGTATTAAACCGAATCGCATGAAATTCGGTGGGATGATTGGTTATTATCCGGGACCATTTGATTAGATTTTGGGATCAATCGGGTCAAAGGTCAAGGTCAAAGTCATGAAAATGTCAAAATCTTGTTTTTACCATAGCAAATTACAAATTGACCGTGCTATGATAGCACGGTCAATTTGTATCCAATTGGCATGCAACTAATGCCAAAATGTTCATAATTCAATGCCCAATCTTGTGATATAAGATAAGATAAGATAAGATAAGATATTCCTTTATTAGTGCCCATTCTAGTTTAATAATATTGTAGTATGCAGAGATATGCCATTGACACATGTCCTTTACTGTAAGGAGGGGAGATGGAGAGATGCTCTCATTTTGCTTTCATTATCTGTCTTTCCTGTATTCTCTATTTAACGCTGAGAATAATGTATAAACGGTCACATAAAACCGAGGTTAAAAACATTATATTTTGAGAAAAAAGAATAAACACTATTGACATTGACAGTGTTGTCTTGTCATGTTCTGCTCTCTTGTTCAATTATTGCTTATGAATTTGTGTCACATGGTTTGTGACATTGTTAATGATAGACCACCAATTCAATACAGTCTTGACCTTTGTGAACATGCTCCAAAGGTCACATCATTACTCTGTAATGAACCTCACCATCTTCTGTTGATTGTTTTCCAGATTGACTCAAGTGACTAAACCAATCTAAGACACTGATGGGAGACTCACATATTCACAATGTAGACACTGTTTTGCAGTGGCTCTCTGAACTGACCCTCTTTTTATACAGTAGAATAAACATCCTACGAGAGCTAAATCAGACAAACAATCAGGGGGAAGCGATTACATTTAATATTTATATAGAAAAATAAGAGATATAGAAATAACGCAACACTGCATAGCTTATTGTATATATAATATAATTATATTAATTATAATTTAGAGTTTTTTCAGGTTAAAGTTTTATTGAATGAGTTTAACTTATGCTCAATAGTCATAATGCTGTTCATAAAAATGTCATACAACTCAGTAATATATTTTAAATATATATACTTCATAAATAAATGTAAACAGCATTTTAATACCATTAATATATATATTAGCTTCCTCCAGTCCACTAGCTGTATCAAAGAAGCTCATAAATAAGACATTCTTCCATTATTCCTCCAACAGAAGAAAACAGATATATGTGTGAGCGTCTTAACAGTGACGAAGATCCGATTCTGCTTTCTCAATCATAATTCTGTAATTCACAAGTATTTAACTGTCAGTATTGGTCGTGCTGACATATGTCCATGACAGTAACACTTAGAGATGTGTAGCCTTTAGCTCGACTCCAGTGTCACACGTGCTGCTGGGCTGCTGGATTTTGTCACTGATGGTGGAGAGAATGGAGAGGCTCTCAGCGGGATCTGGGTCAGGCAGGTGCCAGTGGATGAAGATCACATACATGAAACTGCCTATAACACCTCCAATAAGTGGGGCCACCAAGGGCACCCAGAACCAGTAGTTGTAACACCTGGAGAGCAGACACAGAGAAGTTCAGATGAGGGTTTGTTTATTTAAATAAATGAGGGTTTGTCCATTTAAATTGGCCTTTGTTAAACTTTTCTATATTGACACTGGATGTGTGTTACTTATAAGGGATTGCTAACAAACACACAGAGAAGCACCTTGTTGCCTCATTTAGCTCAATGTTTTGGGTACGGTTCACATTTCCAGAGGCAGAAGCAGTTAGTTTTAGAAATTAATAACTGTGCACTGCCTGGCACAAACAAAGTTACATAACAAACTGCTTACGTGTTGTTAATTATAAAAAATTATAATACATTTGCTACTTACTAATATCAAACAATATTAGCATGCAGCTATGTTTTGCAGTTGGTGGCAATTTGTTATGAAAAGACCAGTAAATATTGGACATGTCAGCTGCCCAGAAACACTAATGGGATGACAACGTTGCTCCATGTCTGCCATACCTGTGTAAGTATGCAATTAATTCCTTAGACCTTACTTAAAACAGCTTTGCAAGCCATAATATATTAGGGGTGTTTGTCCCATTTGTCCAGGATGTTTTGGAGGTATTCTGCCACCTAGTGGGCCAGAATCAACTATCAATGCAGCTTTCAGTACAGGATAGACTTCAAGCTTCTACTGATCACCTACAAAGCCCTAAACAACATGGCCCCTCCATATCTTTCAGACCTCCTCCCCCTCCACGCTCCAACCCGTTGCCTCAGGTCCGCCGGCACAAACACTCTGAAGATCATCAGGACCAAGCGCCGGACCTGGGGTGACCGGGCCTTCTCGGCAACTGCACCCCCCCTCTGGAACGCTCTCCCCATCCACATCCGTCAGGCTCCCACCCTACCTTTATTTAAGCAAGCCCTCAAAACACACCTCTTCCAAATTACTTTCACCTGCTAATCCCTTACCCTGATACGACTCATACAGCTTCCCCAGTTTGTTTTCCTTTCTTTACGTTACTGTTCCTGTTTGTTCGTCTTGTCTGCTATCTTTTTGTTTGTTCTGTCTGTCTCTTGTTCCCTGTAAAGAGTCTTTGGGTATTTAGAAAAGCGCTATAGAAGTCCGAATTATTATTATTATTACATAGATCATTAGATTAAACACAATAAGTATTCAACAGTTGCGGGGGAAGAGAAAAAACACAGGATCGTAAAGAAGAGCAAACCAGGTCATAATCAGATGTTCTGTGACAAGCTTGCACCTTTGATCCTGCAGCTGATAAACCCTGACCTATGTGGTTTTCTGAGAAACCGAAGGTGAACAACCTGTAGAAATGGAAAACAATGTCCCCATTGTCAGTTTGAACAGTTTGGGTGAATTGTGTCTTTCAGTAAGGCTTAAAAAGATTGATAACACATGTGCATTCTTGGGTTATCAACTTGGAAAGTTGTATGTGTTTAGTGCCGTGATAAATACATACGTGAAGACCTCAGTGCCCCAGCCGGCCGTCAGTGTGAAGAGGCGTGGCCCCAGGTCCCGAGCAGGATTGATGGCAGCACCACAGTTGGCTGACATCGACATGGAGATCCCCAGGACGACCGTTGCCACTATCGGAGGAATCAGCTTTGGGGGAGCCGGAGCGTTCCTCTTTTCATCCAAACTCAGGATGCACAACATCAGCATGCCAGTGCCCACTACCTAATGAAATGAACAAGTATAAAAGCAACAAATAACGAGTTCAGTAAAGAACCAGCCGTCCCGAATTAAGTCTACACAAATCCTCCCACTGACCTGGTCAAGGAAACTTCTGCCCAAAGTGATGTACTCTGAAGGATATGTGGCAAATATAGACGCCGTTTCATTTGGGCCATAAACGGTCAATACTCCTCCACTAAAATCCATTATAGCATCTGAAACAGAAACAAGAGGAATGTAGAAGACAAGAAAATAAAGAGACTGAAAATGTGTTAGAATTTATTTAGGTCTTTTCTTATCACTCATCTTTATGTCAATGATAAAGTGTTTAAAGTGCCAGAAAGACCAACCATAGTAGACTAGGTAGACGAGGCCTGAGGCCAGATAAGCCCCCAGCAGCTGGCTCAGGGAGTAGGGCACCAGCCTTCCCCAGGGCACCTGTCCCAACACACAGAAACTCAGAGTCACCGCCGGGTTCAGATGAGCACCTCCACAGAAAAAGAGGAAGACAGAAGTGAATTACAGTTTGAGAGACTGGAAGGTAATTTAAGTTCAGATTATTTGTAGCCGTATATTGTGTCAACTAACTGGTAGATATTAGACTGAAGACCTTGGAAAGATGGACGAGGCCTCTTTTCAGAGGGCGATAAATCTAGAGCGCTCAGATCAGTGAGCCACAGCAGTAAGTCTGAACCCAGAGTGTGAGGCATCACTCCTGCTGCATTTCACCGTGTGTTCATCTTTCAAGGCTGCCAGTTTGGTTTTGTGATATTATCGAGTTGATTGAATTTACCTGTGATGCCCTTGGTGAGGTACATAGCCGACATCACACCCACAGAAAAGGCCATGTTGACTGACAGGAACTGGCCTTTGGTGTCTCTGCTTGTCTTCACCTGCGCTGCAGCAGAGCAGCCAAACAGCTTCACGGGAGAGAAAGGCACGAAACGTCAGAATAGTTATGTGTTAGCGTCCGGAAAACAAGAAACAATCCTTCCAGGCAATATGTGCACATTCAGTAATACCTTAGTGATCTCTGAGTGATTGATTCATTATTTATTAAGTCAAACAAACTAATAAGTGGTCACATACAAATAATGTGCTTGATTTTTAAATTGTGATAATAATATAACATCCTCTCATTAGTGTCGACTTTGCAATGCAGCTGTTCCCTTAGTCTCCTTCTCCGTAGTCTTCTGAGAGAGCAGCATTGGAGTCGAAGCCGCCAACCGACACCACTAAACTAGTGAGGAAGGCCGGCTCCATCATCGGCTACAAACAGGACTATCTGGAGCAGGTGGTGGAGAGGAGGACATGAAGAAAGTTGTGTCCATGTTGGATAACCCGGACCACCCTCTCCACTACCTACTGCAGGGACAGCGGAGCACGTTCTCCAACCGACTGCTTCACAAGGACAGATACAGGAGAACATTCCTGATGCAGGAGAACATTCCTGATACAGGAGAACATTCCTGATGCAGAAGAACATTCCTGATACAGGAGACCATTCATGATATAGGAGAATATTACTACCAACTGCTATTCGACTTTATAGTAAATCACCTCTGGCCAGATCCTCCTCAAATTGAACAACATCAAAAAACCTTGCACCACCTTCACGTTATATACTTATATACAGTGTATACACTTTGCATTTTCTTTATTCTTACTTTTTTCTTAAATTGAGTATTTCCTGCTCTATTCTATTGTATTGTATATGTTGGGCATGTTTTAATATTCATACTTAATATTAATGTTTTTATGTTTACTTTTATTGTGATATCTTATCGAAATGACCACAGATTACCTCATAATAACCACACCTGCAGGAAAGCAAAACACTTTATAAGCTATTAATCATTAATTAACATTGTTGTTTTATATATGTATTAAAAGTCACGATGACATTAAAGTAACTTATGGTATTTCAAATGTCAAAGCAAATACACTTCTTAGAAACAGTAGTTGGATTTAAAATGTGCCGGTGACACAATGACATGAGGAAGGCCGGCATGGATAATCATGTAAATGCAATATGGATCTTGAACATTCATTAATTTTATAGTTTGTTGTATCATAATT
This sequence comes from Pseudoliparis swirei, assembly GCF_029220125.1. NCBI lineage: Eukaryota > Metazoa > Chordata > Actinopteri > Perciformes > Liparidae > Pseudoliparis > Pseudoliparis swirei. The sequence continues at coordinate 12,840,373 of NC_079409.1, forward strand.
GTTTTGTAGACATATACTTTCTCTTTGAGAAGAAGCATCATACTGTAAACTGACTAACTGACTAATATATACAACTAAACAATATATACACACAGACACAACTAATAATAGTTGTACAGCAGTATAAAGTGTTATAGGATAGTAATTTATATATTTTACAATTGGCTGCCTCCGACAATTAGTTATCAACAGTATCTTTATGGCTTAGTTCATAGTGATTATTTTATTTCTGACGGTAGGTTTCTCTCCAGTAGCATTACTCACTAATGTAATGCAGACAAAACTAAGAACAGATCTTTTTTTACATGAAGCTAAATGAATTCCAAATGCTGTGAAACAGTTTGAACTGTACGAGTATATCAAATTTGACAACTGGTGAAAAATCCAAAAGCCAACCCTGATCGTCACTTACCAGCAAGACGAAAGTTCCCAAGAGCTCAGCCAGGCACTCGCGCACCAGAGCATTCCTGACTCTCACAACACGCCTGTTCAACATTGCTAGAGTTTAATCCGTCTTCTCATTTCACACTAAAGTCTGTCTTTGTTGAGAGATGGACCAGCTGTTGGGCTGTTGGGCTGTCTGTCTGTCTGTTGAGGAGCTGGTGTGAGTGGAGGAGGTGTGTCAGTATTCTGTCACAACTTCTGCCTGAGCATCTAAGTGGGACACTCTGTATCCCACTTCGTCCTCTTTTCTGCCTCGTCTTTATCCCCCAGCTGGTCAAACAATATTACTCATTCATCAGGTGGTCACACTTGGTGGTTGGCTGGAGAAAAGCCATAATGTGTCTAAACTGTTCGAGGTTACATCGGCTGAGGCCATAAACAGTCGGATTATGTGTTGCCAGTAGTAACAGAAGCCAATAGCACACATAATATCTATGTTAAATTATACACACACACACACACACACACACACACACACACACACACAGGTTTTTGTGTTTCAATCTGTCATCAATCTGTATCCATATGCAAGAAATCAGGTCGGTAACAATTATATACGAAATAAATGAGAATAATCTATTAAAACTCAAAATCACCAGCAGAGCTATTAACATTATTAAGTCTCCCCTCGTCAGAATGCCTAAACTATGAGAGTCATGGATGTCAAATGAGTGTGCACACATACAATTGTTCGTCGAGTCTCATATCAACTGGCATGTTTACATCTTTCATTTCATCCTGATGTTCTTAACGTGCTCTCTCCCTACCAGATACACTAATACAAATTGTGTGTGTAAAACACAAGAACGGCTCAATTGAATACAGTCTGGCTTTCACCTCTCTGTTTTGTGGATATTGAAAATGTAAATGTCCAAATTGGTAAATGATCTTTATGGTTTTCCAGTCCAAAAAGAATCCATGAACACAGGTAATACAACATGTATTACCTGTGGTGTTGTGTAAGGCGGCTGATAGGGATGCCCTTCTCGTCATCGAAGAGCAAGATGTCCCCATAACTGCTCTCCACTGAACTCTGGACTAATAGATAACGAGAAACGAATAATATTTGCTGTGTTGGAGGAAATAATGATTGGCACAAGTCTGTTGCACGCAATGAATCGGATAAGCTATGAAGACTATTTGACACAAAGTTGATTGCACATCCTCACTGGTGAGCAGACTTTTATTCTGTCTCTTTTTTAACTTATATTTCATATGAAAATCGACTACGGGTATAATTTGAGTTTGGGAATCTGAGTAAAGTAAAGTGATTACTATCTTTCAACAACATAAACCTTGACATGGTGTGTAAAATATTGATAGCTTATCTTATTGCATCTACATTTGAGTCTCTCTGTTTGCTGATGTGTAAAAGAACAGATACCTTTACCCTGAATCAGAGTTGTGTCTCTTTTTCCTGCAAACTGATAGAAAGATAACATATCTCACTATCACCCTCTGCATGACATAAAAGTAAAACACATCACTTTAAATTTATTAAAAAGAAATATAAACCCTTAATGCAGTTAGCTTCTTTATTCACAATATTTTACAACACATGTATTTATGTACAGGCGCCACATTACTCGCTTTTAGATGACCAAAGTATGTGTTACAAAAGGTTGGTTGACTTTGATGTATGAGTGCATTTGAATTATGGGCTGGTAAAGAAATATCACAAGCTTTGAGGTAGATGTAATCCTGTAGATAAAGTGAGAAAAATAAAACATTTTGATTATATTTTATTTAGGGATTTGTTATAATGTCTACAATTTGTTGAATTGTTGAAATGGCATAAGGTCCAGATATCTAAATTAAATCTGGTTCCTAGCCACCTTTACTATGCTCAAAGCACTTCAACAATCCTCATGTTTCCAGATGTTTAACAGGGCGACGAAGCACCACGTCCACCGGCCCAGGGGGAAGTCTTCTGATCAAAGTCCAGGCCTCCAGGCGCCTCATCCCCACCACGCTCATTCCTTCAATCTCTTCCACCTCATCACCAGGACGCAGCTTGTCCACAGGACCCCCTGAAAGGAAAAGGTGAGTTTAATGAACAAGTTAGTATACAAAGAATCCAAATCGGCTTTACTGGCTGAGCACATACAAGGAATTTGACTTTTTTTCAGTTATGGCCATTACTCTCACATAACTGAAACAGAAATAGCAGCTGGGCAGATAGAGGTTAAGAGTAGGCAGGACAGTTATCTACACAATTTGCGACAATAGGTGTTAAAGCCCCATGATGTAGTTTTTCCCTTTTAGCGCCCCCTTCAGTTTTTGAGGTATTTAACGTTTACTTCAGTGTCGTAAATACCCAGTTACGATAGATGCAGCCTCGCATACACTTGTATTGAGTTGGGATCATGTGTTGTCCTGTATTATAATAATTATTATTGTTATTATTTGTACGTGTCACGGGTTATAAAAGGTGACGAGGGGGAGGTGATGCGAGATTTTTTTTGTTTGGAGCGCGCTGACAGGCGGCGGGCTGGTGAGCGGACTCAGAACGGCAGCAATCCGGCGACTGTTTCTATTTTGGATTTATACCAACGGGCGGAATCACTAATACGAAGACTGCGCAGGAACACTGTGAACTGGCCCAGCACCTACCGGACTAGTTTGAAGTAGCGCGGGGATTGAACGCATCGCCTCGCCACGTTTCCGCCTGGTCGGTCAGCTGTTTGCCGGCTTTTGGGGGGAGGGGGGGGGGGGGTGCGCGTGCAGTCATTTACTTTTGTTTTGGGGGACTGCAAAGACTTTGGGGACTGTCGGGATCCGGGGATTATACTTCGTTTTGAGTGGGTTTGATTGTTTGTAGTGTATGTGTTCATTTTGGGGGCTTGCAGATGCATTGAATTTGATTTAATATAATAACATTTGGGTTTCCGCATATCGACTGTGTGTTTTTCTTTTACGACCATTTGAGCAGAGAGTTAACACCAGAATTCGCAGATCCGACCATTCCCTTTTTTTGTTAGCGTATTGTACCTTTTCCCCTTGATTGAGTTGCTAAGGGCGAATTGTTACAACATAACCAAAAGAATGACAACATTTAGTTTAGATGAAATACCGATCGCGTTTTCAGCCTATATACGTTGTTTTCTAAATGTTTGAATGTGGAGTACGTGTGATCGAATACAATATTGTTGACAACACCAAAAAGCTACATAAAAAAGCTACCCTTATACTGTAGCTGCGAGCGTGGAGTGGCACTATATGACATTGCGTAATCACTGCCAGAAAGCGGGCGGCTCCAGAATCCTACACAGCGGAGTTATTTCCCCACAGACCCCCGATGGCAATGGCGGAGCCGCAAATCGCCATATTAAAAGTCATTGTAGCGGCACAATTTTTTTCAAGCTGTTATTTTAAGGTACAATTGTTACATAATGTTACTTTAATATCAACATTATATAAATGTGTATCAAATGCACCACTGGCCAACAATACAATAGAAAGAAAACCCATCTATATCTATATCCATGTCAAATGCTCTGCAAGTTATAAACAAAACTAATAGTGCAAGTAAATAAATACTGAATGATTTCATTTACATGCTGGAAAGATGTTTATACACTGAATATACACCATGTAGGATATATATTGACAGGGACAGATGTTATGAACGTATAAAGATAAACAATTGTGCTTTCAAAACTTATAAATTATAATCTATAATGGCAGCAGTGGATATGTTGGTGTATTTTGTCCTGTAGCGCCTCCTAGAGTGAGGAAGCTGAAACAGGTCGTCTCCAAGAGAGGTCGACGCACCGCCCGTCATGATGATGAAAGGGTAATGCAGCACGTGTATAATGATATCTAAACGTGGACACCTAACCTGATGGGTTGCAAACAATATTATTTAACCTGCAATGAACGAATTTGGTATCTTTCTCTTTTCTGCATATTTACTTTAACCCCTGTGTTGCCTTAGGGTCATTTTGACCCGAATCAATATTACACCCTCCCCCCGCCTTAGGATTAATTTGACCCCATTCAATGTTTAATGTCGGTGTTCTTTCGGTAGTCAACAAACAAACATAAAGTGCCTCACACTTAAACTTGGAAAACAATATTAATTATAATAATTTTCTGGAGGTTTTAATTGCTGGCGTCAAATTGAACCCAAAGGGTAAAATATGTTAGTAAATATAAAGGTAACAGGAGGGTGAAACATTGATTCGGGTCAAAATGACCCTAAGGCAACACAAGGGTTAAAAAAATACTTGGACCACCAAGTAACAAACTAATAAAAACAGTGTAACGTTACAAACTTAATAACCCAAACGCATCCATTTTTCTGTTGTTTGAGTCCATAATTATGCTTTCCTGAGTTGGGAGTGGAAGAGCTTGCATGGCCTGCAGGCAGCACACAACCTCTTTGGGATGAATTGGCTTTAACACACAAAGTCTGTGCCTGGCCTCACTAATGCTATTTTGGTGGGATGAAAGATTGCCACTACAATGGGATGTTGTTATGCTCCGACATATAATATGTCCAACTCTTTGAGGGAAGTGTTTTCAAATCTCTGCATTTCTATGCAGTTCTGTGATGGATGGAGATGTGAAATACTGCGCTTCAGTTCTCACCCTGGAAGATCTTCTGTACAGTGAGTGGTCGGTTCCCACAGTTGGAGTCTGCACCTCCTTCCAGGCTAAAGCCCAGATCCCTGGTGTTCTTCTCCAGACAAACAAACACATGTTGATCTGAAATAACACAAACACACAGACGACATGTCTCACGTTAAACTGCTGCAGCTTCAGGGCTAATATCTAAACTCTGGTAGAGTACCACGTCTCACCTGTCTTAGTGGACTGAGTCTTTGTTTGTCCCTGGATATTTGTCTGCGCTTCCCCCTTACAGACACTGCTCATCGCTCCCCTCCTCATGACCACCACCCCCATCTCCCGAGTCTTTGCTCTCCTCAGGACCCTCAGGGCCTCGCAGTGGGCGTAGCCGCAAAGTGCTGTGCCATTGATTGACAGGACCTGGTCCCCTTCCCTTATGGAGCCTTCCTGGGCTGCAACACCCGAGTGAAACACCTTGTGAACCTGAGAGGAAGAAATCGAGGGACAAATGATGGAGCCTGAGGACTTTGCTTTTAAATATCTTCTTTATAAGCAAGAAGGGAGGTTTCCTCACAGTGACTGGCTTGTTCTGGTCCACACCTCCCGCCACGCTGAAGCCCAGTCCCACGCCCATGTCCTTATGGAGAACCACCACCTGCACATCCTTATAGTCCTGCACGAAGTGAAAGCAGTGAGAAGGAGATGGAGGTTATACTCGTTCCGTCTTGTGTATGACTGATTTTGTGTTGTGTACTTTGCATGGGAAAAGTTACCTTAATCATGGCAATGTTAAAACTGTTGACTTAAATCCACAACAAGTTGCACTGTACCTGCAGAGTGCTGTCCCCCATGCTCCTGACGTCCTCCAGCAGCCGGTCCAGCTCCTCACTGGGCATCACAGACACATAGGACAGGGCCGACATGTCCGAGCTCAGCGAGGCAGACCGATGCCACTCATCGTTATCATTCTCCGACTCGTAGTCAACTCCAGCAAAGTTACACAGGTCTGAAAGACTGCAGGGATTAAAGACGAGAGTTATGAGTTTTATCCGTTTGAAAAATTGTGGGAAGGAATAATTCCAATCATAAATGTGATGTATGACAGGACCCACCTGACACAGAAGCTCTTGTGATCCAACTGGCTCATGTTACTCGTGATAGTCACCGAGGACTCTCCGGAGTCTGAGTCATAGTTTGAATCCTCATCCCTCTGTGTACTTTCATCATCATCGTCATCATCATAATCATCATCTTCATCATTCCAGATCATAATATTTGGTTTCAAGCCAGCGACCCAGGCATCCAGGTCCAACCGCTGTTTCCTCCCATTTGGAAGGGCTGTGTTGACCTCCAGGGAGAAGAGGTCAGGGAGGTCGCTGTGGGAGGAGGTGGCAAGGGCACGAGGAAGAAGCGGTGAATCTTGTTTGGGGATTTTGCCTGTGGGAATGATGTTTTCCGGTTCTGTGGTAGTCGTAAGAAAGGGTGAGTTGATTGGAGAGTTTGTTGGAGTTATGTCGTCATCACTAACAGGTGAAGCAACCCGAGGGGGTGTTGTTGTTTTCTGCACACCGGCGGAGATGGACAGTCGCAAGGATGGTGGTCTCTCACTTGCCTCCTCGGGGCTTGAGGTTCTGTATAGATCTACCTCGTCTATGTAAAAGTTTCTACTTTTTTTTTTCGCTCCTCCATTTAGGGGGATATCGAGCGTTGTCTTGAGATTAGAATATTTACTAACATCTGGACAGTTGTTAACGCTATTCATTTCTTTTCCTTCACTCTCAACCAAATAATTCCCTTCCCTTTCTTTCCTCCCTAATCTTTGTTCAATCTCATCCACCGATAAAGATCTATATGACCCGAGCTTCGGTCTTCCTCCTGTCACTCTCTCCTCAGTTCCATCACCTGCCTCCCTTTTCTCTTCTAATCCCTCCCACTTGTTTCTCAATCCACCTATCTCTTTTGCTGACCTGCTTTTTTGCACTCCTTCATGAGCCCAGCTGAGATGTGTTGGAGCTGAAAAGGCCCGTCTGGGCAAGAGGGCCTGTCCCGTCGCCAAACCATGGGATCTCTGCGTGAGAGCCTCAAACTGATTGATCTTATTTCTAACACTGGCTGCAGAGGCAGCCGATAACCTCTCTGGGAATTTCTTCCTCTCCATTGATTTCGCTGTCACGTTCTGTGGGTTTGGATCAAACACATCTTCATCAGTGAACCTACTCTTTGATTCTGTTTTTTCTTTTGCTACATCATCCGTTTGCTCTTTTCTTTCCGTCAATGTCCCTCGTATGCCATTAGTCTCGCCCTTCATCCCGTCCTGATCCATACTCCCATCCCCACTTCCTTCCCTCAAACCAGACAAATCTCTCAAAGAAACAGATCTCTCTTCTTCAAAGAAACCTTTTGAATGTGGGGATGGAGTAAGTCCTGCTGCAGCCCTTGTAGATCGTACCTGAGCTGCTGTCGAGTACCGGCTCCTGGCTCTATCCAGTGACCTTGTGCTCATTTCCTCGAACCCTCTGCCGCCGTTAAGTCCCCCTACCTCTGGGTACTTGCCCTGTGTCTGTCCTTGGCCCTGTACCCCTGACGATCTCTCCCATGTCCTGGTCGTCTGTGGTAAAAGTGACGTCTCAGAACCTGGAGTGTCTTTTTGTGTCAAGGAGAAGGGTGTCCTGCTTTGACTGGGGCTCCTTTTCACTTCTGATGAGAAACGCCTGGGGAAGGTTCCCCCTGAAGCCCACTCGTATGACCTCTGTTGTGGCGAATTGAGGGAGTCTGTGGTTGTTTCTCTGTGATGAGACGTTGCAGGGGTGAAGTCCCTGATTGTGCTGAAATCCTCCGTTTTACTGAAACCAGCGGACCCATAGAGTTTCTCGATCCGCTCCATTATGCTCTGGCCTCCTTTGGGCCCAAACGAAGAAGTTGTCTCTCTGATAATAGAGCAAGGTCCAGACAGGGATCTCAACCTAGTGGGGAGAGAGTTACCTTTACTGGTCCTCTCCAAAGCCCGACTCACGAGACTCCCTGGGCTCTTCTCAACATGACTTGTACCAACGGAGTTATGGGACTGTATTGAAGACACAAACCTGGCCCTCAAGCTTTCAATTCCAGTCCTTGGTTCGTCCCTGCCTCGTTTAGTTGGCAACACAAATATGTCAGCCAGTTTGCCACGATCAGTGGCGGATGTCCCTGCTCCCAAATTTAGACTCTTACTTCTACTTGCCCGGTTGGATCTCCTCCAGTCTGTCTGGCCTTGGCTTTCAGACCCAGGGTTACATGTTTTATTTATTTCAGTGCCAAATTCTGTGATAGGTTTGACTGCTGTGCCATTCTGGTTCAGTTCAGTAGACATTCCATAGCCTGAAGTTTCCTCCTCCTCACACTGAACTCTGCTGCGACTCCCAGTCCTGGCTTGATAACCAGTGACTGGGTGATTCTCCCCTTTGGTTGTACTATCTGTGCCCGTGTGCATCCTGGTGTATCTCTCTCTCCTCTCAACTTCCTCAGCCCCCTGACCCTCCTCCAAAAAACAATTGGGTTTCCTCTCACCTGGCCTGCAAGTGAGAGTGTACGAGGGAGAGTTAGCCGAGCGGACAGTGAAGCATGCTTTCGTCCTCTGGTTGTCAAACTCACTCACTGGAGGAGGCAGCGTGGACAAGTCCATCGTCTGAGAGTAAACAAAGTTAATGATCTCCTGTCAAGAGCCAAATCCCCCAAAAAGAGTGGAAGAGTGAACTTGATCTTCAACCAATTCCAAGCAACTGTCTTTTAGATGGAAATCTGGAATCACTTGGTTTGAATGCGGCAGCTGCGAGTGTGTACAAAGCTGTGAAAAGGTGGCTCAAATACAGCCCTCATCCGCTTCTTGCACAGAAAAAAACGCTTTCATTAAAAAATGGAATATTCCAGCGACGCTCCTGATGAGTCTCCGTGTTGTGTTCCCCAAGAGAGGACGCCTCGGGCCTCTTCTTCTTGATCTCGTGTTGTTCCGTCCTTTGCAGTATTTGGTTCCTTCAGAACGACTTCAGCAAACAGTTCCTGTTGCCTATAAAGAATAAACATTTTACAGCACGTTACAGGGAAGCGTAAAGAGGACAGTGCACATGTGAAAATGATTTAATAAATAAATAAAAAACAAACAGAAGAGCATGAAGAGCCGAAAACGCAACAATATCCTGAGTCAGTTGGCAACACATCCCTGCTCCTCCGGCATCCTCTCACGCTGACTCAATGAGCCCATTCAAAGAACAGTGGGACTCAGGTAGTGCCCTGCTGTTCACACACATCATGTAGGCTGTTTACACAAGCAACATACTCATGACTACCTGTCACTGTCAGCTAAACTTGAACTACAAACTGGAAAAACTCACCTAACAGCAATCCACCCAGCAAAAACAATGTAATAAAGTTCCACAATGAGTCACTGTGCAGCGTGTATCGGTCTCATAAAACCAAAGCAACACCACAACAGACTGAAACCGTGTAACAGCGTTTTCAGTTGAAATGATCAGATAAGATGGACAAAGAAGAGGATGGCGCCACTTTAGTTTACACACAGCCTGCTGAGAGAGATCCCATTACGGATGGACAACGGCTCATCGGGGAGTTCACAGCCACACACACAACAGACTGTAAGGAAGTGAAACCATCTTTGATCCTTCGTCAGGGCAGAATTAGGATTTAATCATCTCTTTTTTAACACAAATAGTGGAAGCTTGTGATTTACTGAACACACACAATAGGAGAAAGGCATCAGACAAACAGTGCCTGAGATATGAAGCCGTTTATGTCGGTTACAGCGTGTAACTTTTGGCGACAGTCTCTTTGGTGCTTTCCAATGCAGGTGAGTGCGAGTGTCGGTTTACAGAAACACCTGTTCTGCGAGCTCACAAAAACTCCCATTTGGGTAACGCGGGCAACGCGCCACAGTTTTCTTTAAACTACGGTTAAACAGCAAAAAAGATACAACTGCACCCGGACATTCAATTAAAACAACCAACACATTTACTCTCACATGATTACAAATTATCTTATTAATCACACATCTACAAACACATGTGCCTTACCTTCTCTTGGAGGGACTTTGTTACCTGTCCTACGCCACCGAGTTGTCACGGGTTCATAATGAAGGAAGCGCTCTGCAATGACATCAGCGCCTACGGTAACTCCTCTTTCTTCTCTTTCCATCAGCTTTGCATGATGGAGTGAATACAGTGATGCAAACCTGCCACACTGGTTTTTTTTCTCTCTCTCTCTCTCTCTCTCTCTCGCTCCATTGTTTTTTTCTCCCGTTTCCTCTTCTCACAGGGTAGCATTCCTGACTTCAGTTAGGTGTGTAACCAACTAAACGGCTAAAGGAGTTCACAAGCACAGACAGACAGACACACAGACACACACACACACACACACACACACACACACACACATACACACACACCCTTTTGCCGGTGCAAACTTCAAACTCGCTCACACATCAGCATTTCATAGCTTAAGGGAGAAGATATAGTTCAGATAATTGTGTGAAATGGAACCAAAAGGAAGTTTCCCAGGATTGTTATATCACCCCACCAAAAGACAAACCTAAATTAAATCATCTGGCTGAGCAGGTATCAAAATACATAATAACAGAGCGCCTTTACTTGGGACCAGAGACGACAAAGAGACGACAAAGAGCTCATCTGGACCCAGAAATAACAGCAGGGATTATTGTTGTTAAGGTACAGCTCTCGTATGACATGTGTTCAAGAAAACTAAACTTCAGACACAATGGGAATCTCTGGGACTGTAATGCTCACTGAAGGAGAGAAATTCCTGAGTTTGCTGATAGATTTGATCCACACATAGGACGAAGAAGAACACACACAGAAGAAGAAAAAAGAAGAAGAAAAAAAATAGTTTTTGCAAAAATGTAAATCTGCAAAGAGGAAATGTGAACAAACAGCTTTTGGGTTGTTCCAAGCAGAAGCAGATATATATTTAACATTTTAAAATTTCTAATAAGCACTTACAGTTGTAGTTGTCGAGAATGTAGAGGCTCATTCTTTTGCTTTTTTTGCATGCACCTGCTTCCTTTGAGACAGAGGACACTGTGGTTGCCACATCAGCGGGCTGCAACAATAAGGGGTGCCTTAACGTCCCTCTGTGCCTGCGTGAAGCCAAAACAGAGATATTAATGGAGGCCAAGTTTGAGGACATTAATGATCCAATCAGTGATTGGCCGCCGAGAGAGGGCTGGTAGGCTGCTTGATCTTCTGAGGACAGAGAAAAGTCTGTGAGTGGGGATAAATAGCTCACAAGCCACCCTTGTTCCTGACAGAAGAATGGCGCTCAGTGTCTCTGCAGGATGGATGCAACGCGCTGTCCTGCTCACAGAGACACGCTGGTTCTGCACATTCATTCTTTAGGGTGGAGGCGTCGTGAGAAAGTGCAGTCTATGGCATTTAATCACAGTGGACACGTCTGCAGGCAAATCCATCGTCAATCACAGAAATAAACAGCAAGAATGTGAAAATAGAGAAATTAAATCATCTCTAACTTTTCCGAGCTGGAAACGACGAATACCGGCCTTTATTGTCTGACTTGTTTGTTGATTTGTTTGTCGGTTGCGTCGTGGTGAAGTCGCTCTCGACAGCAGATGGCAGAAGAGGCCAGAGAAACGTCAGCTCTGACGTCACTCCCGCCTGTACCGGTCACGTGACCGCCGCGGAAGTCAACAAACCGGGCGGGCAGCGAAATGTCAAAACGAAAAGCACTTTACTTATTTTACTTCCTTGTTTTCTGTCTGTCGTTGAATGTTTTCAGATTTAATGCGGTGTAAAAAACGAGTCCTTAAATTCAACCGCGTGCCTTTTAAATGTCACATGTTGGACGTACTTTCCGTCATTTAGCGGTGAGTGAGCCGACGTTGACGTACCGTTTCAAGATGGGGAGTGACTCTCTCCTCTCGAGCGTTAACGTGGTGCTCGTAATGGCCTACGGTAGTCTGGTGAGTCTGCTCCACTTTGTAACGGTGTAACGTCCGGGTCCGGTTGAGGGTTACGGTCAATCTCACGATGGCGGAACTCCACATTAGTGTTTTACAACCTTCTCTAACTCTATTTCTAAGAGTCAGACTCGCTGCATTCTTACCACGAAACACACAACTAGGTCCACAAAGTACACAAGACAAAATATTGTGCTGAGTCATTACACACACCTCATCGTGTGCAGGGCTCTTATGAGACTCTAAGGTCAACACTGGTTTGCAAACAAACGTATGCAGCACAGAAATGGTTTTTCCTGTTGTGTTAAAACCACATTATCTTTGTCTTATAGTTTTATAATACTACATACAAACGATAAATAAAATGATCGTTTCAAAAATAATATTTTACTCCTTATTTTAAAACTTACTTCTGCGTATTTTGCACTTTTTGCACATCATTTGCCATCGAGTTTTATAATAGAATTTTAAAAATTATGATTTTCTGTCTATTAAACTTCCTGATAAATATAGCTATATGGTCTGAGAGTTATATATTCAAATCTAAGAGTCTAAGCACTACTGTCTTCATAAGCTGATAATATTCTTTTCAAAATAACACATTCATAATTACTAATAATAACACTTTAAAAAAAGAAAACCCAACACACTAAGTACGAGTGAAACAATATCAGCAACAAGGCCCTTTTGTCCAAACCAACAGACGGGAAGCTGATTATAAATTATATAAATATATAATACTGCTTCCTCAGTCTCACAAAAAACTAATAAAAAAAGACACTGAACTTAGACAATGAGAAAAAAGTCAAATAAAGAAAACGAGACGACGTTGAAACTATTGTTATGATCAACAGTGACGAGGTTACAGTTACAGCCGAGGAGAGACCGCACATTAACGACATCGCTCGACAACAAAGTGGTGGTTGACCTTCTCTTCCGGAGACTTCGCAGTGTGTTGTGCTCAATTACTCTCTACGACTTTAAATGTAACGAAGTATAACATGTAAAAGTAAAGATAATATTTTCAAAAATGCAAGTACAAGCCTACACAAAGTAAATATGTTACATTAACCCAAGTAATTATAATGTGTTACATCTCTGCACAATTAATTCAAAGATGCAACTGTATGTTGTAAGTTTAATCGATCAATGTTTTGTGTATTTTTATTATGTATAGTGTATCTTGTTTTATTATTTTGTTCTGTTTATCATCCACTGGTACACTAGGATAAAAAAGGGTTTAAACTTGCACTAACTCTTCCTTCTAGGTGTTTGTTTTGCTCTTCATCTTCGTCAAAAGACAGATAATGCGGTTTGCCATGAAGTCTCGTAGAGGACCACATGTTCCCCTTGGCCACAACGCTCCCAAGGTACCACACACACCATAAAGAACCAGAAGTCAGATGCTGTACAGTGTTTAGCTGATTCATTATTATATCTGAGAGTTTCTTATGTGTGTGTGTGCTGCAGGAGCTGAGACAAAAAATAGAAGCCAAACTGTGCCAGGTTCAGAAAATCCACTTTGAGCCCCGTCTGCTGTTCCCAGATGATGAACGGCTAAAGCAAAGAGAACTGTGTGGTTAGTGGCAGACACAAACACACACACACACACACACACATTTATTTGTATACACTGTGTACATAACAATCTGTGTGTCTGTGTTGCAGGTTCCCATGACTACCTGTACAGGATGAGAGCACTGGATGCCGTCAGAGACACTGGTGAGCTTTGCTGTCCCCTAACTTTGTCCCGGTTTTGTCTTGTTGTCACGCCAGAGTGTTACCATACCACCTGCACTTTAGATCTCCCTTTCCGTGAGCTCGGCGGCTCATCCACCGCCGTGACGGGTAAAAGACTTCGGACGTGGCTTCTCCAGCTGAGAAACAATCACTGCGTGTTCCGAGACAGCCTGAGCTCGCTCATCGACACGGTTCTGGACGGGTACAACAAAGCCCGTTACGGGGCAGAGGTCAGTGTGGTCTCTGCGTGTGGTTGTCTCTCATCTAACACATCCTGCCCATATTGTGATAATGTGTGACACGGTCTGCAGTCTAAAGCGATAGCAAGAAAACTGTTGAAATATGGACAAAATCACATGTATGTTGTCACCTTGTAGTTCAATACCATAAACAACCATTTCCAGATGTAATGGTTAACATTATAGTCCATGTATTGTAGCCGACCGTACTTATGTAAATCGTAACACATTTTAATTTACATTTTTACATACATGTGTACCATGTCGCCCATCCTGGTGTGTTCCGTTTTGCATGAAAAGTTTCCAAATGTCTGATGTCTTGTCATCGGCTTTTGTTTGTGTCTGAAGGCTTTTGGTGAAGCAGAGTATTTTAAATACCATGAAGCTCTGACTGAATTGACCTCTGTGTGAGTAAAAGCACCCTTTCCTCACAGAGCTCCCCTCCAGCTTCCCTTTGATGCTAATCCCACCGTGGAATGTTAATTATGCAAAGGGGAAAAACTGTTTCTCCCCTTCGCTGTTGTTTCAGCGTCAAGTCTCACAGCGCTAGCAGCTCTCCGAGCCAGTACCACCAGTCCGCAGCCAAAGACCTGACCGGCACCACGGAGCCAGCGAGCGCCTCCTCCCCCACCCAAACTACCTCCCTCACGTCTTCAATGCAGCAGCGCAGCAAGCGGCCCAGACACTTCCTGGAGCTGAAGAACTTCAAAGACAACTACAACACTCTGGACAGTTCCTTCTGAAATTCTTTCCAAAAGAAAGATCGTAAACTACGTGTAGCTGTCAGGGATTAAAGTGCCTATGGACGACGACAGGTCACCGGGTAGTTTAGAGTGATGATAAAAACACTGCCTTCGCTTACCCAAAACGCTTAACCAAAACTGGTTCACAGTTGAATGCATATCAGACTCAGTGCTCTTTATCTAAGTGTAGCCTATGCATATAACCTGTAATAATGCATGTGCAGGGTAAGTTAGTAGGGTTGATTTGACCAAAACCAGAGCTATGGGGCTATGCAATGGCACAAGACAATCAGTATTTATTGCACAATGTAGAGGCCTATGCAGACTTGTTAAAATGACTCAACTGGATTAAGACTGGCTTATAGTTAACAATGTTTGTTGAGAAACCCAGTGTTAATGTTTGAAACGCACACACTGTTTATGTCACTTATGTTTACATCGTTGTATGTCACTACTGTTCATTTGCTGCTGTTAAATTGACGGGCTGTTTTGGATTTTTGCCTTAATTGTTTGTTTTATAGAAGTCATACTTGACTTAATGAATTTTGATGATAGTAATCTCTCTCAGTGCAATGTAATTTAAAAGTATTCTGGTACATTAATGCACCAGGGAAAGTATTTTCCTAAACGTGTCTTTGTCAAAAGGTAGACTGGCCTCCAGATTCTTGAATTATGTGGATTTTTTTGCGATTTAGGGTTCCCATGAGGGTGAATCATTTATTTTCTGTGGTTGTTATAGTTGCTATCCAAATAAAACAATGAAATACAGACATGCTCAATTCTTACATTTGGTCAGCACAATAACTTCTAGTTTACAGTGTCCAGTAGAGAGCGCTCCTTTCTAAGGTAGCTTCTTAAAATGTCTTAAAGCTTGCTTCATTTTAGGAAGAAGTCAAAGGAAGCGTTGCATTAACATTCAGTAATTTATTCCGAGAACCACAAACACAGATACAGTAATAGATTAGGATGCACTTCATTGGAAAAAACAACAACCTCCTATCACATTCTGTCTCAAGGTGTTTTCATATATAAATAAATATAAAGAAGAAAGTTGTTAAGTCTTGAAAACATGAAATCAGATAATTTAAAATCGAGTACAAAACAAGCAGGCAACACGAGAGGAAACTGAAATGCTTCGGAAGAAATATGTAGAGTAGTTAAACTTTTATGAAGTAATATCTTTCCTTCTGCTTCACAGTTTCATGAAGTGCCATATTGTTTGTGGCTTAACACCACATTATTAAAAAATATCCCAGGGTGTTGACCTTATATAATAAACTGTTGTCAATATGTACACGTTTAAAGCTTCGTCCTGTACAAAGTGAACAGCGTCATGAGTGACTAATGATTACACAGGAACTAGGATCAGTTTTTTACACGAAACGTTTAGCTTAGCTAGCTTTGTCTGCTACATTACTGAATATCATCTTGATAATGTCAGAACCCACTTTGGCAAAAGGTCTGCCATCCTGCACTTTGCTCAACTCCAAAGGTTAAAAAAGCAATTAAAACAGGGCAGCACAGGGAAACACTTGCATTATTATTGTTAAAAACTTCACATGCACATCAGCTGAATCAGTACGCTTAGTGCATCTACATTAAAGCTGACAAACACACACAAACACACACACACGCATTCATTGTGCACACACATACAGCAAGCCCCGGTGTGTGTGTACCGCCTAACCACACAGTTTCCTTCAAGAGTGTTTGTGGTTTCAGTGGTAGTGTTGTAGTTACAGTCCAGGAAGCTCAACTCTGACACCACAACCATTGAAGCGATCCGATGTGGTCGTAGAGCTGCTGTTCAGTTTCAGTCTGCGTTGCAAAGATTTCTTGACAATTGGCGTCTTTTTTTCTGCACAGTCACTTCATGACTTGATCTCAATGACTTTGATGAAAGGTAGAGGTTTGTTGGATGAGTTGGACAGCTTGATTGGTTTACTGAGGGGACAAGAGGAAGAGACATGAGTCGTTTGCATATTGAAACAGTATAAAAGCTAGTGATCCGGATGCATCTCATGCAGATGTGCGACTAGAATACAGCGCAGCAGGAATGAGTCCCGAAAAAAACACCGGTTCTCTCATGTTTAAAAAAAGGCAGTTGCTGAGAAAAAAACGTGTCACCATGATAAACCTTTGTTTGTCACAGGGCCTATTTTATGCAATTATCCAAAATCCAATAAAAACATCTCATTGGCTTTTCATTAAGGGAACCAGGTGATGCCAACACAAATATGTCTTCTCAGCAGCGCGCTATAGGTGAATGTTTTCATGTGTGTTTGCATGTTCTGTATTTTTGGAACTATTCTACCAAATTCACCAAATGTGGGTGAAAACAATATTAAGAGGAGTTGCAAAATAAGTTACCTGTAGACGATCTGGGGGTTGCACTCTGATGACAGGTAGGAATTGGACCGTTGTCCTCCCAGGAAGTAATCCATCTGGTCATGCATCTCTCGGTTCTGCACAAACAGGAGGTCAGGGGTCAGTCACCATAACACCAATAGGAATAATTGATGTGGCCACAAAACAAACAGCGGTTGCATCTCCATCCCTTTCATATCTATGCATCACTATCTGCAGATATTTTATTTCCCTTTCTTTGTTCTAAATTTGACTGATGAGCCATAACATATTCTTTCTAGGAGAAGACAATAAGCAGAACTCACCTCAGCCTCCAAGAAAGACACTTTCTCCTCCAGCTCTTTGATGACGCGGTCCCTCTCCTGGATCACCATGCGAGAGTTCTGGAGCTAAAGACAAGAACAAACAGTCAAATCCTGCGCCAATATGAACACAGAGACAATGTGTGTGCTTTACAGAGTCTCACACATGTGCAGCTCACCTGTTCAATCATGTGTCTGACTTTCCTTTGCTGGCTTTTCAGCATGTCGTCCAGATGGTGGATCTTTTCTTTGAGAATTGCCACCTCCCTCTCCAACTGCTCAGTTCTAAAAATACACGCAGAGAGTTAGAACAAGCGGCACGCGATCTGATTGTCACTGATTGGTAGATGATCATTTAGGCTGTGAGCGTGTTTGTCTTCGCTGACCTCTGCGCCCCTTTCTGGCCCTCCTCTCTGATCTCGCGCACTTCGCGCAGTTCGTCCTCGCGGTTGCGCATTGCTACTCGCAAGGTGGCGCTCTCCTGCTCCATCCCCCCCAGCAACCTCTGGAGCTCGTCGACGCGGTGGTCTTTCCTCTCGCTGGCTTCTTCCGTGAGCTTCAACTTCTCCTCTTCGTCGCTGAGACACTCTCTCAGCCGGCGGGTTTCAGCCTGGAAGAGATGGGGCAAATTATTACTTGAGTTTAAAATGTCGTTTTAGTGCAACCAAAATGCAGTGTACATTATTTGTGATGATTCATCATGTTTATAAAAATAAGCTCTGTGTGTTACCTGCAGTCTCTCTTTGTCCTCTTGGTGTTTCTTTTCTGCTTCCTGTAGCTGTGCATATAAGCGCTTGCTGACCTCCCTCAGCTTGGCTCTCTCGGCTTCTTCTTCTGCTTCCTAAAAAGAGACAGAATGAAGATTAGACGCCAACATGTATCTTAAATCGCTTTGTCGATATTATGTTCACCTTGACATTGAAAGGCATTTTGTGTTAATTGGTCTCTAAAACAGCCACAACTACTTTGATTTAATGTTTGCATGTTAGGGGTTGGCAACTCATGAGGATGAGTGGTCGTCCCGTACCAGGTTCGATTCCCACTCTCCCCATTAGTTGCAAGTGTCCTTGAGCAAGACACTGAACCCCCAGTTGCTCCCCGTGCACTTCACTGCAGCCCACTGCACCTTCATAACTAAGGATGGGTCCAATGCAGAGATGAATTTCCCCACGGGGATAAATAATTAATTACATTTTATTTATTCAATTTAATTAATTTTTTAAACAATACAATTGTACAGTTAATTGTACACAATAATGGGCCCACAAAAACAATTCAAGATGTATAGACAGATAGATGCGTTCATGATGTAATGTAATGTCAATTGTTTGACTTTCTTGAAGAAATGCTCCTTTCCTGATTCTTGTTGTTCTGAGTTTGTACTCATGGTTGATGCACTGATTGTAAGTCGCTATGGATAAAAGCATCTGCTAAATGACGTGTAATGTAATGTCATGTAAAGATGATATCATGTAAAATATTGCTCAGTGGGTTTGGCTGTCATACGAAACCAGGCGTGTCTGAGCAGTTGGATCCCGAGCAGCGGGTTTCCCCTTATTTCTGCAACACTTCTGCGAGTCACAGATAAATACTATAATTGGCGCAAACACAATTGAACTAAACACAAAGGAGGCAGCTCTGTTTGTTTTTGTACACAACATTACTGTTGCAGACAGTTGTTACAAGTGTGTGGCTCAAAAACAGCAACAAAACTATTAAAGGAGAGGTATCTGTGGAATGCTGGGAACAATGAGGCGGACACAATAACACATGAAGGGGGCGGGACAGTGTGTGCTGGTACGACTCCGGGGCGCTGTATACTCTTGCTGTCCTTTTCTCCGATATCACATCTCTGTTTGTGTCTCTGTTTAACTTTATACCTCCTTCTGCCCGTGTGCCTCTGGCAGGTGATCGCTATACAGGCATCACACAAAACACACATTGTTCAGAGGAAAACACAGATGGTGGACTGCGGCTATGATATGCATGCGAGATGTGATATGTGCATTGCTGTATATTTACTTTATTAACTTTGGATGCTCACCTGTGCGTCAGCTTTAGGCGCTCCGCTTGAGGACAACGAGGCACTCTTTCTGAAGGGAAGACCAACTTTCCACCCGTTTGTGAGTGGCTGGGAAGAGAAAAGGAGGAAGTCAGCAA
Source organism: Pseudoliparis swirei (assembly GCF_029220125.1). NCBI lineage: Eukaryota > Metazoa > Chordata > Actinopteri > Perciformes > Liparidae > Pseudoliparis > Pseudoliparis swirei. The sequence continues at coordinate 12,859,919 of NC_079409.1, forward strand.
GGAAAGGGTGAAAGGTAGAGATGACAAAGGTTGAGGAAATGCCATTAAGCACACAGGAAGCTAGGTTAACAATAGGAAAGGGCCACAAAGCAGCTCAAAATACACCTACCTTGTTTTTGGCTGCCATCTGCTCCCTCAGCGTCTTCAGGCAATACCTCACCTGTGAGAAATACAGACGTAGTGTGAGTTACTGATTTTCTAAAATGTTTTTTAACATGTGTATGTTCTCTATGAAGTGATAAACACAGGACAAAACATGTCTGGAAGACGGGGGGGAATTTACATGCATTTGCATACAGGAGGCGGGGTTGAGTGTGTGGTTTTAAAATGTGTGTCGGAGCCACAGTGGAGACTGTCCAGAGACTGACCTCCTGTATCTGGGAAACTTCGTCTGACAGCATCTGCAGGCTCTCCTGGTGCTTATGCTGCTCCTGTTTACGGGCCTCTAGATAAACCTGGAACAGGGACAGACACACACGGATGTTAAACACCGACCATGAAACACACACACATCATGTATTCCTTCGAAAGGCAACAGCCAATGATGTGCCACGCCCACCTTGACAATCTCCACCTGCTCCGTTGTAGATTTGACCGGTTGAGGATTCAGAGATATCCGGTCAGTGGTCGGCTGCACCAGTGCCAACGCACGTCCAATAGGCTGGAGATTACAGAGTAGAGGAGTTAACAACGTGGCAAGCACAGGATTGCATCAGGATGGGTGTGATACATTTCCAAACATCGTCACTGTGTTTTGCTCACGCTAGAAGAGGAGTTGGAGCGTGTTTTTGATGAACATTGCAACAAGGAAAGCCATGAATAGAGTTGTTTAAAAATCATTATGAACAATGTTAATAAACTACTAACGGGCACAGCGGAATACTGACTTCCTCTCACTCTTTTCCTGTTGGCGTGTGACTGACTGTTAGTCTCTTTAATCAGGCAGAAACATTTTGCCATAATCACTCTGGAGACGAACCCATAAACAGCTGCTCCTTCTTTGGAAGAAGCATTCAGACTAAACCATTAGCAGAGACACACATGGGAAGGTGGGGAGATCTTATGTAATACTGCTGCTCTGGTGGTCCAGTCTGTTTTTTTAATCTAACTTCGGCATTGTGTTTGGGGAACCGACGGTTGTCTTCAGACATTTTGAGTGATTTATGCTAAAACCGTGCAACTGAAAAGCTGTTTGGGTCTGCAGGAATGTGCCGTGGTCCTCGTGTGGAAGAACGGCAGCTCTGAGAGTCATTGAGCAGTTTAACCGTCTGAACTTTCCGATCCAAATAGGGCCTGAGTGATAGCACTTTCACCTGCTGCTGTATATTTTTCTCCTCCAAAGAAATCACAGATCCTTCTCCCTTTATCTTGCAAAAAATCTGTCTGAGGTTTCTTCCATTAAAGATGAAAAGTCCATTTAAATATAAAGCATAATATAATAAACCCTCATGTGTACAAACCATGCATCTAAAACAGTGATGATTATTACATGCACTTCTTTGCATTGCTACTCTCCTCTATCTCCTCCCGTTCCGAGTCCCTCTCTGCACTGGTGTTACAGTCCAGGTTATAATCCAAGTTATGAAGAGCAGGAAGTTCTTACCTTGTCCCTGTGCTGCTCCGTGCTCCGAGCTGCCTGCCTCTGGTCGTGCAGAGTGAGCCGCAGTCGCCTGCACCCCTCCTGAAGAAGGCAACGAAGAAGTGAGACGATGAAGTGAATCCACAAAGAGACCGTTATGTGATGGAGAGACTGATTGAGGACTATTTTGAGGCGGGGAGGAGAAAAAAGAGGAGGAGAGACTGAGTCATAGTCACGAACAGAAACAGACGAGGGAGAGACTAACCAGTAAGAGAGAAGGGGGTACGAGCATAATAAAAAATCTAAAAAAGCAAAAGTTTTTTCACAGCTGCACAGACAGATTGTTTGAATTAAATGGTGTGCTATGGACGTCAGAGGGACTTTAGGCGTAAACTCTCCAGGGGCTCACAGCCAATTGGATGCAGTGGCTGGATTTCTGGGAAAGTGGGCAGATAGTGTAAGAAAGACAGAACATTTCCATGGAAACAGAATCCTCACAGTAGCCATAAACTGTGGCGCGCCAACAATGTGAGAGGGAGGGGAAAGTCAGAGAGAACATAATGCACAAAAACAAGGTCTTGAGCAGGATGTGACTGCATGGGTGTGTGTCCTCCATGACAGGGAACCCCCTTAAACACCAGTGAGTGTGTGTGCAAGTATAAGTAAGAGGACTTGAGGGAGAGGAGGCCAGGGACATTATATAATTCATTCCAGCCAAACACATCTTGTTCTGTTTATCTTTCTGATGCGTTCTCTGTGTCCTCCTGGAGTCTAAATCAAGTCAACTCTGAGAGACAGAACAGGCCAAGAGGAAATGCCTGCAATGTACTTCTGAGGTAAAATACTTTAAACACAAACAATCACACAGAAGAATGTGCATGCCTGTGCACACGCACATAAACTCACACACACACACAACACGTTAATTGGTGATATATTATCCTGGCTTAAGCTTAATAGGTAATGAGTCTGTCAGAGGCCAACGGTGTGTGTGGGTGTGTTTGTTTGTGTGTGTGTGTGCTCCGTCATTTGTCTTTATTTACCCTTTTGTATAGTCTTACTTTCATTTCTTAGTTTTCTTTTGGTACACAACTTGCAGGACAAGGACTTTTAAGGCTTTTACTGAGGTTTTGATCATATGACAGGACCTTCGTCAGCAGATAGAATATTCCAAGTCGTGGATTAAATGTTAAAATAAAAATGTCTGAACTTTTTTCTCCTCGAACGGCACACACATACATTCATAAAATTTGACCGGGGGAGCAAATTGGGGTTCAGTGTCCTTTTCAAGTGCTCTGAAAATAATGGAAATTTGAACAACTATAATCATGTAATGCGAGTGGAAACTCCAGAACATCTATTAAATGGCCCGTTAAACGATTTCTTTGTCAGCTGCTGATTCCAACATCAATCATTGTAATTTGTTGCTTTTCTTTGACTCAAGTGATAATCAATTAAATATCTTCAAGTCTTTTACTGGTTGGACACAAGAAGACATCTGATGACATTGCATCGGTCTTTTGTCTTTCTTCTGATGTTTCATGGACAAAATTAGCAAATCAAATTTAAAGGCAGTCCTACTTTATATTTGATGTTTTTTTCAGTTTAGCATTAAAGTGGTAGTCCAAGCGTGTATCTCTCCCTCCACATAGAAACCGTGTCTGATATGCAGAATGCCCCAGCCTTGATATGAGCCAGACAGGGGAAGGGAACTGTGTAAAGCAGAGATAAAGACCGAAGAGAGGGTATAAATGAAAGGCCATGTGCTGCGCAGACAACAGAGAGACTATATGAGGAGCTGGTTATCTGTTCAGGAAGACGTCATGGAGGAGAAAACAGAGAGGGACAGATGGGACTGAGAATATTGAAGAACAATACAAGAGGCAGAGGAAATAGCCCAGCAGTTGGCGTGAGTGTCCAACTACGACAAACAAAACTTAGAGAAATGGAAGCAAACAATTCCCTTCTTGTTCAACGTGCTTTCCTCTCAGATTACAGTCACCTGAAAGCCGAACACAGCCATGAGAGGAGGGGAAAGAGGGGAGAACAGTGGGAGGGTTGTTCAGGAATCCATCATTATACAACTTCTCTGGCTCTTCACAGACAGCCTAATAAAGACTCAGCCGTCCACTGTTTACACGCTAGTGTCTCTGCTTATTTCCTCTTTTATATCCACACACTCAAAAATGCTGTCTATGCGCCCTTCAAAGACAACCTGTCATACTAGATTTCCAGGGAACCCAGACAAAGGTGGCGGACGCACGCACACGGGAACATTCTCGCACAGATATTACACACAATAAAAAGGTACACACTCACAGAGTACACACTTCATAACAGGGCAGAAACCTGAAACCAAGCGCGCACACACAGCGTCCGCACTGCTGGGTGTGCGGACAAAGAGCACAATAGACCGCGGGGTTCGGCCGGGCTGAAAGGCTTTATGGAGACGCTTTTTGTTTTGGACTTTGGCGTCAGGAGGCCGGTTAATGATGCCAGTGGCTTTAGCTGAAACAAAACTGCCAACCTGCCGATGATAAACAGACAGAGCTGCAGAATTTGGGGCAATGAACTAAATGTTCTTCAGAGCTCTGAGAAACTTTAGGCAAAGTACCCGATGTTCAGACTTCTGAACTCAGGCAGCAGCAGGTGCCCATAAACAGAAACACATCTTGTGTCTGCAGGGGTTTCACCTGCATTCCACACAAATCTGTGTATGCCATCATACAATAAATCACTCTTTCCCTCTCTAATGCTGCACAGGTGCCACCTTTACCTCTGTCAAGCTACATTAAAATCCTCGCCCTCTGAGACAACAGGTGTGAGCCGAGAGGGCTGAACACTTGAGCTGCAGGTCATGTTTCAAAGCCAGTGATAGCTGAGGGTTTTTTGCCTGAATTAGACGAGGAAAATGTTTTTTAACTTTTTGTTCGAAAAACTTGCCAAAACTCTTATTACATTTGTGTTTAAATTCATCCTAACATAAGCAGCTGAACAGAAACTGTAAAAATACCTGTCAATGTTATAACTAAGCTGAGGAAATATTGGATTAAAGAATAAGAAATGAGACTATGAATTTAAGAATTTAACTTAACCGTTACTGATAATCAATTACATAATAATAATAATAATTATTATTATTATTATTATTATTATTTGAGCTGCAATGATCAGTCGATTCATTTATCAGTTAAGAGAAAGAAGATATATTGGCGACTATTTTGTTCCAGCCTCATAAATCAGGTATCTTGTTGGCACTGTTGATGGTTAAAGCTTTGGGTTTTGGTATGTTGATGAGACAAATCAAGCAACTCTAACATGTCCCTTTGGGCTCTGGAAAATGGTGATTTTCACCATTCTTTGACATTTCAGTGGCTCAACAATGAATCGACTAATCAAAGATTTAACAGATTAGTCAATAGTGACACGAATTGTTACTTGCAGCCCTAGTTTATCCTATTTTGAGATTAAATCCAGCATTGAGCTGTAGTTGCCAGTATAGTGAGGTGTATTATTGAGTGTCGGGCTCAGTCAGCAGTCTGTACACATTGAAGGGTTAAGTTGAAGAGCAAGTACATCTTAAAGGACAGACACAAGCTGAGGTGTGAAGTGAGGCATTGGGAGGTTTGCGTGTGACAGGTGAACATTGAACAGTTCCAGGATCCAGGATCTGAGTCATGAAGTCATCAAGTCATCAATTATTTTGTCTTAGTTTTTTTCCCTCCTGCTCTGCATAGTGTGCAAATCAGGTGTGATCTGACATATTATATGTGTTCCTCTACATTACTGCATACAGGATGTCTCCTGTCTGGCTTATTCCCAGCCAGTAACGTCACTCACTCCTGACTGATATGATGTCTGAGGATGAGGAAAGACAGAAGGAATGTGTTCAAGTCACAGGGAAACTAAATGTCTGGAGAGATAATTAAAAAAGTGCCCTCACAGAAGAAAACATTCTTCTCAATACACGGGGGTTTTAGGGAGGAAAGATTGTACCAAATGTTTCACATTATTCCACAATAATAGCCAAATCTGGTCGCTATTATTAAGTTTCAAATAACAATTTGTGTCAAAGCCGGGCCTGGCTGTTCCTCCTGTTTTATTTCATATCATCTCAGTTCCAGGAAACACTTCAACAAAACACCCAATGAAGGCCTCCCCTGAGACATAGGGCACATTCCCTCTCCTCGTGTATCCTCCTGACCTCCCACTGCCTGATAAACAATAAGGGTTTCATGCTTTTGTTAATAAGTCATTGTGAAATGTTACAAGAAGAGTTGAAATATTTACGTTGTTTCCTTTAGGCTGATCTGAATAACCTAATCAGATATGTAAATAACTGAAGGGAGGTGACTATTTGACTGATAAATAGGAATTTGTTTTTACATATGGCGCTCATGCAAAAGTCAGTCGCAGGTTCAAATGTAAAGTATTATAGATTAAATAGAAGCTGAGTTTCACATTTTGCTTCACAAGAAATAATCAGTTCATTTATTAGGTGTGCGAGAGCCGCTGCCCTTTGTACACTCTGATCTGTTGTGCAATTACACAACAGTAACTGATATTTAAGTCTAGACCATTGACACAAAATCTGGCTCTCAAATTCTGCTGAAATCACACTCAGTTCTTTAATCGAACACAATCATGGTGGAGAAAGTTCACTGCAATGCCCTTCTTTAGAGAATTTCATCTGACCTCAGTGGATCCGTCTCGGCTGACAGGTATTGAACTCAGCAGGAGGCGGCTGACAAGGTGAAAGTGTCATGTTGCTCTGCAACCTCATGAACTACAGAGCAGGATAACGAGTAAATGATTAAACCTCTGCTGCCACAGACAAAGGAAGATCAAGCTCATCTACTGTTATGCCGGCAGCTGCCGATCACTCATTTACAGTACGGTTACCTCGCTACGTGTGAAGTTTAATCTCGCTTCAGTAAAAGTCTCATGCGCAGGTGGTGCACAGACTGCACGAGAAAGGTGTTTAGACTTTTGTCTCCTGAGCTGCCTTCCCTGTCTGTCATAACTGCAACTGTAAGCCCCTAAATGATAAGGCCAGAAGGCAACTGTGACAGGCACAGATGTTATCTGGACTAAATCTGAGCCGCTGCCTAGATGTATGTGTGGTGGGACTCGAGGTGGGGGGGCTAATACTTTAATTAGAACAAGGCCTGAGATTTAATAGTAAATAAACCACTTTGAGGAGATGAAGCCTGAACAGAAGCACACCATCACACAGAGTCTCTGATAGAGTCAACACAACTGAGAAGAGTCACGTAAAGAAAAATGAGAAAATAAACTAAAAATGAAAGATCTTGAATCTGAAAAAAGAAACCAGCAGGTTCAAAAAAAGAATGGACACACATACAAATGAGGTCTTCACCTTCTTTCTGCATGATTCACACGTTGCTTGTTTAAACACAATGCACCAGTGCAGGAAGTACACAGAAAAACAACAAGTGACTCTTTAACATTATCTTTAACATTAAATAAGAAAGAAATCCCAGGAACGTGTAATAAATAAGGAGGAACGTACCCCTTGCTCTTGACTCCTGATGTCCTCAAAGGTGCACATGCTTCTCGTCACTCCGTTCATCTTTGATAGAAAGAAACACAACTCAAACTAATTAATAAATAAATAAATATAAGTTCTCTATATGAAGCTCCCTCCGTGTCTCTGCTGCTCGTCCGCCGGAGCTTCTGTTAGTCTTCCGCCCGGGGTGCTGTTGTGTGTCCCTCCCCTCTTTGCACATTGTACGAACATTCCTCACTACGTCACTGGGGGAGTGACGCACCACAACGCAGCCCCGCCCACAACCCGGCCGAAACCGCCAAATAGGGAACTGGGAACACTCGGAATCAGTGGGAGGAGCCAGAGGACTCACCTGCGGTGCAACCACCAGCATTAACACGTCATAACTTCCCATGACGGCTGTCATCTATTAAACATCTATTAAACTGGATGAAATGCCTTTGACGTGAGAGGCAGTTGGCCGTATTTGGACTACAGACGGTCAACTCTTATTTATTCACCAGGTTTGATCCCTGAACGAACCTGTTTTCCTCCTAACCTACACAACAATGAACAGCACGCTGCTGCATTCAAAGTGTTTTTAAAACATGTATTATTATTATTTATTTTTAAAAATCAAGACACAATAATTGACAGTATAATTCTTTTGTTTATATAATCTTTCCTGCATGTTTAATATTCTGTTTTCTTTCACTAAATCCCACACATTATAAGATTAATTAGCAGATACATTGCTAGAGATATGCTACTGTTTTGTCTTAATATGCTGCCTTATGGTTGTGTGATTATCAGAAACGTCTTACTTCAGTCTGTACTTATAAATATATAACTACAAAAAGAACAATGCAACTAAAATAAATGCAGACTTGCTCACTGTGAAGTGTGAACTATAAATCTGAATCCAAGGGAAATGAATGTATACCACTTGAAAGTCATTTAGGGAAACAAAACTCTTTTCTTGGTACGTTGAAAACTGAAAAGTATGTAAAACATTATGAATCAATCAGGGATATGAATGTGTTGCCAATTTACTTCAAGTGTTTAGACAGCATGTTACACAAGACAAACAACATATTTCCAGAGTTGACTGAGGTCACACTAAAGGAAAAAGCTGACGCAGCACAAGTGACAGACCGTGTCTCTCTACGGCTGATCCAGGTCAACATAGACCTCCAATTGATAAAGACCTTAACGGCATTAATGGCTGTTGAGGAGCAAACAACAGCTCGTGGTGGCACACAAGGGATGACACAAAGTGAATTTGAAACAGGGGCAAGAAACAAGTCACACACAAATAGAGAGAACTGTTGTAATGGTATATCCAAAAGATACGAATGACAACATATCCCAAAAGTGCAGTGATGTTTCAAGGATGCAATAGATTACTTATCAAGAATGTGGTGTACTATTGGGAGGATGTTGTTGTTTAATAGTTGATTTATCAAGTGGAATGAGGTTATGCCACATGCAACAAGATCAGTTTCAAGTCAGTTTATTTTATACAGCCCAATATTACAAATTACAAATTTTCCTCAGAGGGCTTTACAATCTTTACACATACGACATCCCTGTCCCAGGACCTCACATCGGATCAGGAAGAACTCCCAAGAAATAGAAAAAACCCTTTCATGGGGAAAAAAGGAAAGAAACCTTCAGGAGAGCAACAGAGGAGGATACCTGTCCGGGATGGACAGAAGCAATAGATGTCATGTGACCAGAAGGAAGCATTACAGTGTTACAACACATTCAATGAATATGACAGAGTGTATAAATAATTCAAAGTAGGCATGGACCACGATCCAGACCCCCACAATCTATAACAGAAGGAGGTAGCGAGGAGGAGGGGCGGGGCATCAGCAGGGCCATGACAGGAGGCATCAGACCGAGCCAGGTCCAATGGACCCTATGAGACGTGGAGTCACAAAGACTCCGGGGAGGAAGCAGAGTTAGTAATGTGCGATGGAGAGATGTAAATTCATCCATAAGTAGCGAGAGAAGAGAATATCGGTGCTCAGTGTATCCTAAAACGTCCCCCAGCACTCCCAGCAGCATATAAGCCTATCGCAGCATATCTAGGGGCTGGACCAGGTGAACCTGATTCAGCCCTAACTTTAAGCGCTATTAAAGAGACAAACACACCTACAGTATGCCATCATGTGTCCCAGGATTAAAGCATAACATGAGTCATAATCCCACAGGTGACCACCCTCAGACAGACTGATCCACAAGTCAGACAGTTAAGAGCGGCCGATGTTTAGATCCACGTCTGAAACTACGGCGTGTTCACACTCAATGTTGTTCTCAACCGTTTGGTCTGGAGCTGTGGTCATGAAAACAATCCCAGGGTGCATTGCAGTTTCCTGAACCAGAAAAATAAAAAGTGTGTACTGATTGAAGTGTAAAGGAAACACTTTATTGTGTTTGAATGTCAGCAGTGTTTTAACACACTTTTATGTCAATAATGAAATGTCATACATTTTTACTCTAAATGGAGAAAAAATAAGGAGATTTTTTAACGTGCAGTTTCACTGTAAATGGAAATCACAGCTGTTTGGTCGAGGATCACAATCACAGAATAGTGAGTTCAGTAAACATTGTTGTTGTTGGTAGTGTCAGAAGGAACAAATAAATGGTGAATAAAAAGCTATGATATATAAATAGCAATAATGTTTCCATTGCCTTTTGTATGAAGGACCATTACAAGGTTAAAGATCAAATCAGATGATTTGAACAAAAGTGCGTAAAAGACAGAAAAAGCTCCTATTTTGATTGCGTGGGGACAATGTGTCAAAAGTTTATTTTGGTGACAGACTCAGTGTGTGGTAAAATAATGATTCTGCTTTCTAGAAAACAAGTATGATGCTATAACTATAGTTGTATAGTTATTTCTCCATTATTATAATCACCAGAGCCCGACCTTCTGTTGCAATGAGCACACAGAGAGGATCGCTGTATGTTTGTGATGGGGTTATTTAATAATATTTTTATTGCTGCTTACTTTAAAAATATTAAGAAATGAATATATGGTATTAAAACAGTTCCTTCATTTCACAGGTTCGTATGTTCCTTATAATTGAGTGAGTAGTATAGTACATTTTAATAATCGGAAAAATCAAATTAGATTAAAAATACAAATATCTAAACATTTTAAAGACATTCTTTGTGCTGTCGTGACACATCGTACTGTTGATTACAAGGATATAAATTTAGCACTAACCACTCCTTAAATATAATGATAAACTAAAGAATGTTGTCATTATGTCTGAACTACTACACCCAACCCGAAAAGACATGTGCTCTCAAATGGAGAACACCTGGAGGCAGGCGGAAATATGTGTACGGGAGGACTGCATTCTTTATGAGCAATCATGTGGCTAACATCATGATTTAAAAACACAACACACCCAGCTCTTGGCTAATCAGCTCTCGTGGTTGGGACCCGGAAAACTGGAATGATATGGAAACCCAATCCCACCCTCGGAAAGTATGTTCCCTCATAATTTATAGCTAAACAGGTACAGAACACATCATGTTGGCGACACTGGATGGGAGTTGGAGTATCATGGACGCACCATCTGGTTCCTCAGCAAATATTGAAGGTGCGACTCCGTGTAAAGAAAAAGGCTTTTTCAGGTCTTTAGTAGATCAATCACACAAAAGCACCACAGGAGGTGCAGTGTGTCGGTCACTTCTCAGACACACCGCGGTCTTTCAAAATAGTCACACTCTTGTTAGGTGTGCCAAATAGGATGTAAACATATAAATCACCCCAGGAGTTGGCGAAGTCTCCCTCCAGGTTGCTGACTTTCATCTCTTTCTCAAATGGAGGAACAACAAATGCCTGAAGTCATCCAAATGTTGGCCTGAGGCATAAAGGCGTGGATTAATTCCTGTTAACCGTACAGAGTAGTTTGGGGCGGCTGTAGCTCAGTGGGGTAAGGGGGTCGTCCTGCAACCCCAAGGTTGTCGGTTCGATCCCCGCTCTCCCCATTAGTTGCAAGTCGAAGTGTCCTTGAGCAAGGCACTGAACCCCCAGTTGCTTCCCGGGCGCATCACTGCAGCCCACTGCTCCTTAATAACTAAGGATGGGTTAAATGCAGAGAACTAATTTCCCCTTGGGGATTAATAAAGTATATATCTTATCTTATCTAGTGAGCAGTCAAGTTGTGTGCATTGTGGAGCACAGTGTGTATCATTGGTGTTAGTTTGGTTCGTTGACCTCTGGGAACTATTTATCCAGGTGTGCATGATAATCACATCAACATGTGACTGTGTCCATAAACAGGAACCAGGCTCTCCTGTATCAACACATCAGCCAAGTTTATTACTGGCCTGCATGATGCATATCTCAGTTATGATGAGCAAAAATAATTCTGCAACAAAAGATAAGAGGGTAAAACAACAACCCTGGCACTCAGCTGTGACTGCAGCGGGTTCAGTGAATGGCATGTCAACACATTTTAAATCTAAGAAAATAAAGGAATCTAAACCCAAATACCATTTTTCACAGCAGAACATTTTGACATCATGAAACAGGCATGACTAAAAACAAGGCTCAAATCCATGTACGTGTTCTAATGCAGCATGGGACATAGGAGCTGTCATAATAATCCAATAGTAATGGAATAGATTACTGTGCTGTTCCTGATGTGACACGTCTGCTGTGCCACAGTACACACTGTAATACATGTTGACGACACCGTGATAACAACTATTAGCGAGCTCCAGCAACTCAGGCTTGGATTGCAAACCTCAAACTCCAGATAAGTTCCGCCCTGCAGCAGCAACATGATAAATCTCTATTATCTGGTTCTTTTTTCAAAAATGCTCCTTCAAGCATGGGGATGTAGCATGGAGTATTCATGGAATGTGATTCTGCTTAGATAATTATCATACTTAGTGTAGTTTAGTCCATCAAACAGATTGTTCACACACGTCAGGTTTTATTCTTCAATTTAGAATAGAATGCAAGTGTAATTCCCCAAAACTACTAATACTATATAAACTATTAAACTTCCAATTACAGATTTTCTGGCCATGTTTTGGGAGCAGAATAAACAAGTTTTAAACTTTTTTCTGGATAAAAGGTTTGTTGACTTTCTCCAGCAGTGATCTTTTCCAATGAAGTCCGGTGACCTGAAGACCTTTATGCATGAAGGAGCAACATCCACCAAAGTCTCACGCACAGCTTGATCCGACTCCTGCTGCTAAAGAGAAAGAACGGAACGGAGGAAACTAAACTTTGGCGGAAAAGTAACCGATTCTCATTTTGTACATATTATTAGGACAATAAACAGGGATCAATGTAACTTAAATCGTTTAACTTTTATTGGAGCTAAATTCATGTGACATCGAAACATTATCTATTCCGTGAAGTACAGTCACAGGGTGAATTTTTCCAGTCAACATTATAGGACATGCTAGCATTTTCAAATTCAACAGGTCAATACTCTCACATCATCATTAAGTACCATTTCCAGATTCACTGAAAAAAAATAGGAAGAGACATTACATTTCAGCTAAATGTAATAGTTATTAGTGCTCCAAGTGATTGTTCAAACTGTATTCAAAACTCAAGACCAAAGAAAAATCCATAATGTTTAATAGTTACGTTTTACAAAAGAACATTCAGATAAGGATTCCTGAATTATTTTAAGGCATATATTTGAGTGACTTGCTATAAAGGAATGCATAGAAATTGTGCAGCTTCTACAAATACCAAAATATATTATTGGACAGGATTATATTTTGGCCATGATTGTAACTGAAAAGTGAATAAACACTTCGATATTCTGACAAACGACACTCCTGTCCTCTAAAGTACAACCCACTAAACAAAAGGTGTGTTGCACTTTTACCGGGAAACATTTCAGATACAGTGAAGAAAGACACAACGAATAGAAACCGTCACACCAACAGGAGGTTACCATCACATTTAGACTAATTCATATTGTGCTAGAAGTGTCATACTTTATAATTCTGAATTCATAGACTGTGTACCATGTGACAATAAAAGTCTGGGCGGTGGAATAAACATACAAGTGACATATTCCAAAAAACGTGTGAAAATATTTTTTTCTTTTACGGAAACAAACTCTAGATTTCATTCAATATGAATAATTTGCAATACTTCAATTTAATTGTTTAACCAAAAATCAGCATTAGAATCAGAGTGTATCATCACTTATAATCATGAATGCACACTATTACCGTTTGGTCCATGTTTCAGTAGCTCTACTCTATATGTGCATGAACATTTGTCCTTCAGTTATTTGATGCGACGGACAAAACGGAAGTTACAAGTAAACTGCCAACATAGTATTTTTGATTGTTCATTCAAAGCCAGACTTGGTACCAGAAGTGCTCGAGCCAGAATCTCAACCCTGAAAAGGTTTGACACAGTGAATTTGTATCAAAAAACGCGAGAGGAATTTTCTATTTATATGTATCTGAGCTTGTTGCCTAATTTCTCTCTTTGCAATTCAGTTACTGCCGAGTGCTGCAGCGAGTTGTTCTATGTTGGAGGCCTTTCAGCTGTACCGTGGAGTGCATCCGAGTACATCGTAGACTGAAGGAAGTGCCCTGAAATGCAGAGGATGTTTTGTTTCCTTCCATTCACTCGGGTGTGGAACAGTATTCTCCTGCTACACTCTACAATAAGTCATTTAAATCCCAGATCCGTGCACCCCTCCCTCTTCGCCTGCACCGTATACCATTCTGGCTTTTGACTCGACTCCCAGTCTAAAATGCAACCGCCACAGCCCTCCATTTCTTTCTTTAACAGTGCTATGTGTTGCCACCCTCACCCTGCTTTAACAGGAGCTGGTCTGGAGGTTGCTCTCAGTGAGGATGGCGGTGATGGCGGAGGTGTCATACAGGCTGTCGTCATCATCTGAACTGAGAGCTGATGAATCCAGAGCGGGGCGCATTGCTGCCTGGGCTTTTCTCCTGTAACACATAATCATCATGGATATTACCAACGTCATCATGAACTGTTCAAACACACTTTATTTCAGTTGCTGTATCCACAAACGTTAGCGCTGCCAGAGAGGTGTGCATAGTGCTCCCTCTGCTGGCAATACGGGGGAACAACACGCATGTCCTTGTTACCCGTGGGAGCACGTCGGTTATATAATTTCCCCTGTGGTACATGAGTAATGAGCCTTTTAGTTTAATTAAATACCTTATCACATGTGAGTGATTGCTGATTTGCTTTACACATATCACATTGTGAAATACTGCACCTCAGGGTGCTCTGTGAATCTCTACCAGGTGTCTGTTAATTGTGTGCAACAGATAAGGAATCTGGGTTTACAGGTAATAACGTCATTTACGTGCAGTTGTATTCATTCTGTGACAAAAGTAGGATGAGGTCTCGCTCTCTTACTGATGCACAAACTGCTGGTAATGTTAGCAGCCAGAAAGAGCACAGTGAGTAACACATCGGATGAGAGACAACATTGTACACAAAGCAAAGGAAATGCTTACTTGAGCTCAATTTCCAGGGCTGTGACTCTGGCCTGCAGGGCCTCTTTGAGCTCCATCTGCTCCTCCATATCTCTCTGGGACTTTCTCTTCAGCCCATCCATCCTCTCCAGCTCCGTCTCTCCTTCGTCCACCTGCCTCTTGAGAGCTTTCACTCTCAGCGTGAGCTGCAACACAGGATGAGGTTAAAGTATAGGTCTCTTTCAGAGTGTGCATTTGGTATCGTTGCATTCACTCGTCTCCAGACGAAATTAAAACATGACACACGTTTTGAGGTGAATGAGTTTACCTGGTCCCTCTGTTCGGTGTGCGTTTGTTTCTCCTCATCCAACATCATGTTGAGATCCTTTAGCTTCCTCTCCAGACGCCGTTGAGATGCCAACACCGAGCTCTTCTCCCTTTACATGTGCAAGAGAAGCACAAGACATGCGAGAATGTTTGTGAGTAACACCAACCCCATCTTGACGACGGCCAAAATACTCATTGGCAAGATATTTGCCATCTCATTGCTCTCATGAAGATGCTCCGTTGCCAGGTGTTAGTCTGGTTATACAAGAGTAGCAGGTGTGTGTGTGTGTGTGTGTTGTTTGTGTGCATGCATAACTGAATTAAAATAAAACGTTAGTTAAAAAGAGCACACTTACACTTGGTCTTAATGTCACAGCCCAAAAAATGGCTTCTATAACTCCACGAACATGTTCCCTTAAGAGGAGGAGTTAACTCTCTTTTATTCTTACATTTAACTGGTGCATGTCTAATGTGGAGGAAGAAGTACTCACATAATTTTCAATTAAACTACATTAAAAGTAGCAACACTTCATTGTATAAATACTGTTTTAAGTAGAATCATCACAATACACTGAAGATAGCAAAAGGAAAAGTACTTATGATGCAGATTTATACAACCCATAATATTAGGTCATCATGTAAGAGTTGGTTTATATTTTGTATAAATCATCTGAATCTGCAAAGTAACTAGTAACTGATGTTGTTACATACATTTAGTGGGGTAGCATAAAGTTGATTAAAATGTAAATACTCAAGTATTTCAAAATTGCACTTGATAAAATGTAACTAGTGACATGTAAAAAACTAAAATGGGATCAACACAAATAACAACTATTGCTCAGCCAATAACAAACCGTATCCATCCACCACATTTCACGGGAATATATTCAAAAACATTTGGGATATTGAGTTGTCAAAACAAACAAATGAATGCGCCGCATGGTGGACTCTGTTGCGCCGTACCTCTCCTCACTCATGAGCCGTTCTTCCAGCTCCTGGATCTTGTTCTCCAGCTGGGAGAGTCCCGCCGAGGAGCGCGATTGGCCCTCCATGTCGGCCAGACGACCCCTCAGCTCCTTCAGCTGCGGGGACGGACACACAGCAGGTCAACAGAAGCCAACATGCACTCGAGTGGTTAGTCAGGGTGGGAATGCCTCGGCGAGCACAGGCGTGGTGTTCACGTCACATACGTGTCTCTCCATGGTGTTCTTGTCCAGCTCCAGGTCCTGCTTGGAGGATCGGTCCTGCATGAGCTCCGAGCGGAGCTGATCAATCTGGTCTCTGCTCCTGGCCACCCGGTCGGTCAACATCTCACCGCTGCTTTTCTCCTCCTCCAGCTCCAACTGCATACGCTTCAGCTTGTCCTGGCAGAGACAAGCAGAGAGCCCTTTGTGAGACGCTCAGAAAGGAGACGTCGCGCACTGGATTAGCCAAAGAAAAGCGTTCGATGGAGCCGGAGTTTGAACATCATGTTTGTTTAATTTACAAATTAAAGTAATACAAGTGCAGAAAGACATCTAGCTATATAGAAAGATTAATAACGTTTAAATGCATGCAGAGCAAAACTATTCACATCAGATAACTAATGCCAGCAGAGAGCCCCGTAGTCGGGCTTTATTCCCCCAAACCAGAGCTGCAGCTGCACATATCTGACCTCGAGGATGCGAGTCTCCCGGGTTTTCTCATTCTGGCCGTTTTTGATGGCCTCCATCTCTCCCTCAAGGTGGCGCAGCCTGTTGACCAGAAGCTCTTTATCCAGCTGGTGGTTGTCTCTCTCCTCGCATACAAGCAGAAGCTCCTTATTCTGTCGCGATACCTAGATAGATTTATAGTTGTGTGAACAGTAATGCCAAAGTGAATTTCCATCATGAAG
This sequence comes from Pseudoliparis swirei, assembly GCF_029220125.1. NCBI lineage: Eukaryota > Metazoa > Chordata > Actinopteri > Perciformes > Liparidae > Pseudoliparis > Pseudoliparis swirei. Next base: position 12,876,674 of record NC_079409.1, read on the forward strand.
TAAATATGTACAGCTGTGCATGTCTGTCTCGCAGAAACACCTTTATACAATCAGTCAAGCATGCACCGTGAATATGATGAGTCACGACTACTGAAAACATGAATAATGAATACGACAACCAGGGAAGTGGGTGAGCATGCGCACAGACCTCTTCCTCCAGCCTCTTGAGGTCTACGTAACTTCTTTCCAGTTCACTCTGGGCGTCGTTTCCGTGCCATTGGAACTCCTGCATTTCCTTGCGTGCCTTCTCTCTCTGCTCCTCCAGCTGAACCCTGAGAGCCTGCACCTCCCCTCTCGAGGACACGGTCAGAGACTCATACTGAAAAACCAAGAGGATCACTTGTTTTGCTTTGTGAATCTTCTTGTTCAGTGCCGCAGACACTTTCATTTGTTTACAAGCGTACACAATCGCATCGCTCCGTCTTACCTCCTTGTTGAGTTTCTCCAGCGCTCTTTCCTGACGTTGTTGGAGCTCCTCCAGCTGGATGAAGGACTGTTTGAGCGTCTCCTTCTCTTTCTCCGTATTCTCCAAACGCAGGAGAAGTTCCCAGTGCTCCTGACTCAGTCTCGAAGCTTTTCTCTTGGCCTCATCCAGCTCCAATCTGAACCCTCTCACCTCAGTGTGCAGGGTGATCTCTGCCTCGGAGCTCTCCATTGAGTTGGTCTGTAGCTGAGTCTGAGGAAACCACAGAGTTAAGCTGAAACATGCGTGCTGACTTCAGGGTATCCCCAGACACGGACATCGGTGTGTGAGAGGACATGGCCTACCTCCAGCCGTGAGAGTTTTTCTCGAAGACGTGTGTTGGCATCCTCCTGATCCTGCTCGGCATCTTGGAGGGATTTAATGTCCATCTGAGCTCTCTTGAGAAGTGTTCTACTGGCCACCGCATCCTCCTCAGCCAATGAGAGTTTCTCTTTGAGCTGGCTAGCTTCACCACACGTCTCACCAAGCTTCTGCTCCAGCTCTGAGAGGATGGCTGGGTCTGGGAGCTATAAGCAAAAAGTCAGGGCGATGATATTGACAACAAATACAAGTTATTGGTGTTTGAAGATGAGAACTCAACCAACACAAATCTAAACTAGAATGGGCACTCGGTAGAGGGCATACCTTCGCATATCACAAGATTGGGCATTGAATTATGAACATTTTGGAATTAGTTGCATGCCAATTGGATACAAATTGACCGTGCTATGGTAAAAAGAAGATGTTGACCTTTCCATGACCTTGACCTTTGACCCGATTGATCCCAAAATCTAATCAAATGGTCCCCAGATAATAACCAATCATCCCACCAAATTTCATGCGATTCGGTTTAAAACTTTTTTTGTTATGCGAGGAACACGCATACAAATAAATAAATAAATAAATAAAGGTAATCATCCTCAAGACCATCGCATACACATCACCAAACTTGATTTAACTAACCCGCTTGTTTTTCTCCTGTGCCTTGGCAATATCCTCTTTGGACTTCTGTAATTGTTCCTTTAGCCTGTCGATCTCATACTTCAGTTCTGCCTCCTGGTTCTGGTGAGATTTCTTGATGGAAATGACCTCCATGACCTTCTTGTCAAACTCCATCCTCTGCTTCTCCACCTCAGACTTGGCCTTCTGTAGATCAGTGCTGTATCGCTGAAGTTCCTGACCAGACATATGGACAATTTGATGGTTACAACTACAGTTGTTAACTTTAAGAAAAACATTATTTTTTTTCATATTTGCTTAAACTATGACTACATCCCAACAGTCGTGCAGTAGGCCGCAAAGATATATAAATAAATCAGGATCCTCTTCCTCCTTTCAATGCTTCTCATTTTATTTGCAAGAATTTATCACGCCTGATGAAAACGACCAATCAGAGTTGAGAAGTCTCTAGTTCAGCTGTCTTAAAGCTCATGAACTTATGATGGTCCAGCAGGAGGGTAGGGACTAGAAGGCACAGAAACCTGAATGTTGTTCATTTTCATCAGTCTCATGTACCGCTGTCTAGATACATTGGGCAAATAGGACAAACACTGTATTTTAGTCACCAACTGTAGCTTTAACCCGTTGATTTTTTGTGAAACAGATAAATCTCATGTGTGGCTGAGTGTACGTTCACCTGGTTGAGGGTCTGTGTGCGGTCGGGGTCCGGCATCTGTCGTTTCATGGTGCCCACTTTGTCCTGGAGCTCCTTCAGTTCCTCCTCAAACTCCTCTTTCTCCAGTCGGCCTTGCAGGAGTCTAAACATTGCAGATCAAAATCAGTTTTCATGTACTCAAAAAGCAAATACGTCATTTAATAATCTACAAACAGGAAATAAATTCTGTGTTACCACAACAGTCAGATGTAATCACAGACAACAAGTCTAGAACACACATATTTGCTAAACATTGATATCCAAGATCATCCACACCACCCCGATAGTGTTACACTGTATTGAGACAAGGACACAAGGATGTCCAGATTGTGATGGTTTTGTTCTGCACCATCGCTGCTTAACCACAGTACTAAATATGGTCCGTATTCCCATTGGGAACCCCTGGTGCATTTTTCAATGTGTATCATGTAGTCATTTGTGAATTAGGGCTGCAAGTGTGGATGGCCTCAGAAATACAGACAGTTGTTATCACAGCTAGCCACATCACACCTACAGGTATGCACACCTAGTAATGACTAATAGTGACTCTCACTGTGTTTTAGGGCAGCTGGGTGGCTCTCTGACAGAGAGCGGGAGAAACATTGGTAGAATGAAAGAGAAGAGATGGACACACATTAGTAGTACAGCAGGTGCAGGACAAACCGAAAAGACGCCGACTAAATACACGTCCAAGTAAGCATAGGAAAGCCCAAATCCAGTTCTGGACGAACTCACTCCTGTTTGCTGGTTCGAAGTTCGTCTCTGGCGGTGTGAAACTGCTCCATCCAGTGGCTGCTCTCGTCTCTACAGTCTTCCAACTGCTGCTGAAGGGAGCGAACCGACACGTTCACACGCAGCCGCTCTGCCTCGATGCCTGCGTGAGACTACAGGAAGAAAGACAGAAGAGTTGAGGGCATGTTTGTTACTACTCCCTCCATTTCATAGACATCAATAGATAGACCACTCTGCAATGTTTGAACCCAACACATCACATGTAAGGTTCACTCAGTTCTTTCTTGCACCTTTGCAGGGCATGCCTAACGCACCTGAGCATGCTTAATGCACCTGAGCATGCCTAACGCACCTGAGCATGCCTAATGCACCTGAGCATGCCTAATGCACCTGAGCATGCTTAATGCACCTGAGCATGCCTAATGCACCTGTGCATGCTGAATGCACCTGAGCATGCTTAATGCACCCGAGCATGCCGAATGCACCCAAGCATGCCGAATGCACCCGAGCATGCGTAATGCACCTGAGCATGCTTAATGCACCTGAGCATGCTTAATGCACCTGCGCATGCTGAATGCACCTGAGCATGCTGAATGCACCCGAGCATGCCGAATGCACCTGTGCATGCTGAATGCACCTGAGCATGCCGAATGCACCTGAGCATGCTTAATGCACCCGAGCATGCCGAATGCACCCGAGCATGCCGAATGCACCTGAGCATGCTTAGTGCACCCGAGCATGCCGAATGCACCTGAGCATGCGTAATGCACCTGAGCATGCTTAATGCACCTGAGCATGCTTAATGCACCTGAGCATGCATAATGCACCTGAGCATGCGTAATGCACCTGTGCATGCATAATTCACCTGAGCATGCATAATTCACCTGAGCATGTTGAATGCACCTGAGCATGCCAAATGCACCTGAGCATGCTTAATGCACCCGAGCATGCCGAATGCACCCGAGCATGCTTAATGCACCTGAGCATGCCGAATGCACCAGAGCATGCCGAATGCACCTGAGCATGCAGCTTCTATTCTGCAGATACTTCATATTAGATCATCCTCTTTATGTTCCTATGCACATATGTATGCATCGGTGGATTTAGGAATGTGTGTGTTTTGCATCCAAGTGTAGAAACTCCACTAAAAGTCATGATACTTTCATATGTGATGTGATGTATGATATATAGACACAATAACTCTTCCAGCATGTAGAAGTGCTTTCTCAGTTTAACTTTTCTCATGTTGTGTCAAACCTGTTCATGTCAAATGTACGTGATAACGAGCTGGCTGGATTGTGCTTGTGTACCTGAGACACCTGCTCCATGCTGCTGCGGAGCTTCTCCATGTCAACGCTGTACTGCTCTCGGAGCACCTCGATTTCTTTGTCATGTGTGGCCACCTCCTCCTTCAGCGCTCCTTTGAGAGCGGTTAGCTCCCTCTCTCTCTGCCTGAGCGTCTCCTCCAACTTCTGTCTCAGCTGGGACACATCCGTCAACTGTGCCTGGCAAGACATCAGGTCCTGCAGACAGAGGTGACACACAGTATTAACATGATGCTTCGGACCTCTTAGCCTCCCGTTGGTGGAGCATTGCTCTTTATGTTTTTTACACACCTTTTTTTCTCTCAACAGAAAGCTAATCTTACTTTAATTGCAAAAGCCTGAACATATCATCAACCTGTCAACATCATGCTATGTGATAAAAAGAAGTAATTTGGTCTCAATTTGAGCGTCGTCTTATTTTAGAAAGATCCTACATTGGGGCGAGATATATTTGTGTGAGCGTGTTTCTGTGATACCGTCTTGTTGCCGTTCTCCCGTCTCAGTTCATCCTGAAACTCTGCCAGCTGGTCCTCCATTTCTCTGACCCGTGCCTCTGCGTTCTCCCTGTCCATACGCAGCTGAGTCAGCCTGCGAGTAAAAGACACACAAACAGACACACCGAATGTAAATGACGATGACATACAGTGTGTCTTGTGAATAAGTGCCAGTGACTGCTTGTTTCATGGACTGTGAGTGTGTGCTTGATAACAAAGTGGGCTAGTCATGCCCCCCCCCCCCTCTAACTCCTGTCCACCAACACCAAACAGACAATGGCACCATGCCCCTTCCTGCTTTCCTCTGTCTGTGTGTTGGAGTGTGTCTATGCGGCCGTGTCCTCACTCTGATTGTGTTTCAATTAATTCTTTCTTCTTCCGGTCCAGCACCTCCCGGAGCTGCAGATTTTCATCCAGACAGGACTCCAGCTCAGCTTTCAGAGCAGGATCAGAATTGCTGACAGAGTTCTACGCACAAGCAGACATGATGAATAAATGAGAGCAGTGAAACATAAGACATCAGGTAGCTCTGGTGGCATGAACAGTGGGGGTTTTAGGAAATGTTAAAGCAGGCTTTGCTTTGGCCCACTGGTCAATATGCATAAAGAATTAAGTTCTTAGGAGCAATTAGAGACAAAGACCTGTCTACCTTCCTTAAAACCACATATAATGAGTAATTATTGAAGTTAGATTACTGTGCCTGTGCACTTTTGACCAGGCCGGAGGGCTTTAGGGATTAATGTGAGGATTAATCTGAAGCTCACTCCAAGAAACTGCCAGCTCTCCTGGTAAAATGAGTTAAAGACATTTAAAAAAAGGTCAGTTTCCTTCTCTCAACCAACAGACAGCTATTCCCTTCACTTGAAAGCTGGTGTTCTCATTTCAGGAAGACTCGGATGAGTATTTATGAGGACATTGGATGTTCACCGTGTAATCAAAGCTGATTATAAGTGGCAGATTACTCTCTGAATTTTAACATGCTGTGGTGGCAGCCAGTTCCAATCCAGTCACGTGAATGTAGGAGGTTCCATGGGTCATCCAAGGCACTGAAACTACAGTCTCAACTAAAAAAGCTTGCACACATTCTCCATATGTCGGGAAAGTATGAGAAACATTTCAGCACTGCTAATATCCTCGTAAGTATTGGAACAGTTATGGAGAAAAAAAGTTTCAATGCCCTCGATTTACCCTTCTTTCCACTTTCAGGGCAGTTTGTAGTTCAGCCATCCTTCTTTCAAGCTCTCTCCTTTCTCTCATCCACTCTTCCTGAGGTCTTTCTTTGGGCTGTTGTCGAAAGAGATATATAGATAAATAATGTGAGCAGTTTTCTATACTGGACATATGAACCAGTGCAGCAATAACTCAAAGAATTCTCTAAAAGGACGAACCTTGAGATGCTGAATCTTCTTAAAGATGGCCTTAACTTTGTGTTTGATGCTAACATCACTCTCATTGGTCCTAAAAGAAGGTGACAATTGACAAATATTTAGCACATGGAACATGGCATTATGATAACTAAATACAACCTGTAAGTGCTATGCAGGGATAACATACCCTTGTCTCAGGATGTTGTATAGAGTCTGCATGACCTGCTCCTCGTCGCTGGTCGTCTCTGCACTCTGACCCTGGTCCAGCAAAAGGTCAGGAGTCACCTTGAGACATAGATCAGAAAACTACTCTTGCAATCTTGCATGCTATGTGGTGTTTGAAGCTCACTAATAATCAGCCGCCATGCCAAGCCATACCAACATCTGGTTCTTACTTGTGGCTCAGTCAGTGTGGCACGTGGGGTGTCCGGAGCGGCATATGTTCCTCGTGATGTCCACTGCGCACCGTGTCCGGGGCTGCGTCCCAGGCTGCTGTGAGTGGAGGACGGCGGTGAGGTGTAGGGGTTGGGTGTGACATGAGGAGATGGAGCTCTGGGATCTTGTTGTTCAGCATCGAGTCCTCTCTGTTGGCCTCCAGAGTCACCACCATCAAACCTGTTTATTAGTCTGTTGACCGGGGTTTTTCTCGGATGTGTTTGTTGAGTAGATTCAGGGTTGGACTGACTGCTCCCCAGCGACCCCATTGACCCGTTGAGCCCTGCTTTGTACGAACCGTCCCACATTTTCCTTCCCAAGCCCCTCTCTCTACTACCGGCACGCTGAACCTGCTCTCTCTCTCCCCTTACTCCAAGTCCTGCATCCAGATTCCCGTAACTTCCAGACTTCCCATCCCCTGGTGGCCTAGACAGCTGAAAATCCTCATCGTCTTCCCCTGCCTCTCCGTCCCTGTCCAGCAGTGACCCATGGGACTGGGCCCTGCGTAGCGCCACACCCGTCCCTGCTCCTCCTCTTTCTACATCAGCCCCCTGTGTTTCTGACTCGGCCTTATCCGTTCTGCGGGGAAGGCTACTGTAACCCGAGGGGTAGTGGGTCTTGAGCTGGACCCCATAAGACTCTCCCTTCTCTCCATTCTTCAGGACAACATATGGCTGGCCAGCGATACCCTGCACCCTGACTGCCACGCCATACTTGGAGGTGGTCTTGGTCCTGGGTTGGGGCCCTGGCTGCCCCCCGCCAGAGTCGTGGAGGTCATCAATGAAGCGGATCTGGACACCGTAGTCCACCGGGGTCTTCCGACCTGAGGAGGGTGTGGTCATTCTGGTAATATGGCAGAGAGCAGAGTAAGGAGAAGAAGAAGGAGGCACGTATGCGGTTAGATCACACATAGAAGAGAGCTTTTCTGCATCCAACCAGCTACACATTGCTCTGGTTTCATATTTACATACCCAAAACATTAGTTTTTCCTTTAGCATTAAAAATCCTAATACTTTCTGAAGGAGTCATATTCACCCCAAAACCATCCTGTTCTGGATTCAGCTGAGACTGAAAAGCTCACAATTTGAGTTGGACAAATAATCAGCCTGATATTTATTAGCTAATAGAGTATTATTGGACTACAGATATATTTGTATCAGTCTATATGTTATCCTACGAGCAAAACAAAGATTCAGTAGGGAAAGGACAAACAAGGTTTTGGCTAATTGGTTCACCAGCTTAGCACTCAATAGTTTACAGAAAAACAGCCTGCTTACTATATTAGTCACAATTAATTAAAAAAATTTAACTTATGAGGATCTGTAACAAGATTGTTTATGTAATGTGTTACTATCGGCCACTATATCTTAATCTAATTCTGACTCTTGAAAATAAATATCAGTTTCGGCCAAATAAATCCAGTATCGTTGGACTATACTCACAAGAGCAGGTTCAGGGACACAGGAGGAAAAAAAGACTGCTACAACAATCAAAAAACAGCGTAACATAAAACAAGTCTTCTCTCAAATTAGGAAATCAGACAAAGAAAACCTCGACACTCATTAACATGCAGCTCTGAAATGTCAAGACCGTGTCAGACAACGCTTTGAACACATACAAAGACGCCGATTTATAGACACCAACACTTAGTTTCTGCCTCTTGACTGCTCGTGTGGACTTTGTCCTCAGTGCTTTCCATTAGTCATTAACCTGAAAGTACACACCCACATATCACTTTCCCCTTGTGAGGACCAACAAAGCTGTTCCCAATGTTTGGAGGTTTCCCTGCCAGATAGTAAACCTATTTCCCTCTTCAAAACTTTAAATGTGAGGACTATTTCATTCTGTTCATTGTACGTGTTGTTCCCGACTCCCTAATCTTCAGAGATGAGTAATTCTGAAACTATTTCTATTCTATTGCAACGGGTTACACCTATGTCATTATCGAATGATAAGTCCCTGTCAGCCTTATTCGTCACTGTCTGAGTGCTGAACACTTCTGATATTACGCTGACTGACTGATCGCGCCTTGTGATAAGTCGCACTGTGAGAGCTCATCCGCATGTCTAATTACACTGCTATTGTTCATTCAACTCACATTAAACCGATTACAACACTTCCTCCTTGACAGCTTTTATTTTCTCTCCACAGCTTTCCAAGGTGAGAGACAGAAGTGTGTTGGGAGTAAAAGGGAGGGTGCGGTGAGAAAGAAAATCAGTGCCCTGTGTGATAAAAAACTAAAATAAAGTTGTACATAAGGATATGACAGTAAGCGAGGAAACACAACCGTGGCCTTTTAGGGTGGCTGTGTGCGTGTGTTGCGTGCGGTGTGTGTGTGAGCATCGTCCGCAGACGGACCTGATCATCAGTCGGGCAAAGCCAGTTGATTTGTTTCCCACCCTTTGGGAACCAGAGGAAACACCATGTCGCAACACATTTGTGCAGCCGAGCATGAGGTCTGCAGCCCACTTCACAGCAAGGTCGAGAGAATCTGAACCGGAACGATCTGTACGGTATAAATGTGCAAAACTGGTGGTACGGATAAGAAAAAGTGAGGTGGTAACAAGGTATTCTCTCTTCCTATCTGTAGTTTCATTCGTGTATGTCGGTGGGGTGATGCGGCCCCAGCTCCAAGAGGGTGAGGGGGAGCTCATCCTATTGTCCAGCTGATGTGGGGCAGAAAATGAGGGCAGCAATTCTGAGAATGCCTAAACAATCCCCGGAGTCTTTCACTCCCTCCCACACCTACTTTTAAAACAGAGGTTTCAGCCGCATAATCTCTCCCTTTTAGGTTTCTCCCCAGAGCGAATGTCTTTTTGCCGCTCTGTAAAATAAACATCCGTTTCCAGTTTCAAAGTGTGTTAAAAAACGAGTTCTTCTCTAAACCCATTTGGTTATACAGCGTCTGTGCTTCCACATTAACATACAGTATCAGTCACAACTTATGCTATTGCTTTCTTTATTTGAAAGAAACATTGTGCGACTCTTCATCCTTTAGAGCTGAAACAATAAATCAATTAGCAATTAAAGGGTGATTATTCTCTTGTTTGCGCTTCTTCATTGTGAGGATGTGTTGCTTTGATCTAATATGATAGTGAACGGACTATCTTTGGGTTTTGGACTGTTGGTCAAAGATATCACTGCTCTAGGAACATTTTCATTTTAAATTGTACCCATAGCATTCTTTTAGCACGCTCTCAAGCAAAGGTCTCACACTTGCATCATTAATAGGATGTGGCTCTAACAACAGGCTGACACCAGTCACGTTACCCTGGAGGTACGCCGACGGCTCTCAGCCTCTGGCCTCAAATTTAATTCCTGCACAGTAAATTGAATTGGAGCCGCTTCCCTGTTACGATCCGAGGTGGAATGGAAAATATAGTTCGGAGATTAGCGCGGGTGAGCAGAGAAAAGGAACAACAGCAATGTGTGGAGTCATGAAAGTGCCTCTGCCGAGCAGCTGTGATCAGATCATCTCCGACCCGGCCGACAACAGAGACAGCTCGACACGGCAGCAAAGGCCGAAGGTCATTTGGGTCTCAACGTGTTATGTGCTGTGTTTAAAATAACATGAATGTATCCGTATGGAAGTGTATGTACTAACAGGATTTCACACAGTCTATCAAGTATAGAATGTTTTAACAATTTGGACATTGACAATGTCTAATTATTATCCATCATTAACATGTTGTTTATCTTCTTCAATTAATTGATTAAGAATTGAGTCTATAAAATGTCAGAATTAATTTAAATCGTTAATTTCCATTTCCAAAGGTGTTGTCTTAACTTTGTTGAGGATGATTTCCAGTAAAAGCTATAAGTGGACCATGCCTTAAGGTGTCAATGTCAAACTGTTTTTAAGGTCAATTATTAACTTGTGTCAGTGACATAAAAGAGACAAAAGCAGCCAACACTAAGATTTGTAAAGTATCACTTTTTGCTGGATTCATTAATTTAAATATTTAATCAGATCACCAACATTGTTGTCAATACATTTAAGACAATTGACTCAATTAACTGTTTCAGCACTCGTGAAACAGTGTGTCCCTTTTCTTCTAGGTGAATTATTAAGGTTTACAGGTGGAACATGGAAAATAGAAACCTGAAGGTGGAATTTAAAAAAAAAAAACAGTAGCTCACGCCTTCAGGGTCCTTTAAGGACAGGCCACCTCAGTCCTCCGGGTATCCTCCCTCTCCATTACATTCCTGACATAAACCCAGGCTCTCTAGAGCCGTCAGTCTCTTTCTAAACGCGCCCCTGCTACCCTTACACGCTCAAACAAACAGCCATTTATTCCTCTTTCAAGCCAAAGAAGTTCATTGGCATAACAAAGAGATACTTCAGTGTTACCAAACAGTACATAAATGACACCATATTAAATACACCCCTCCCTTTCCCCACATTCCAGACACTCATTCCTCTGTCCTTTTTACTTACACAGGCCGAGTGTGTGCGTGTGTGTGTGTGTGTGAGAGAGAGCGCTAAAGAGATAGATTGATTCATGGAAACCCATCTGCACACTCCAGTTGTACCTGTAATATTGGAATAACTTGCCTGTATCACTGTGTCTGGGATTAAGTACAGCTATAAGGTTCAACTTTGTTTGTTTAAATAACACTTAGTCAGCATGTCAGTGGCTCAGCAAGTGCAATGATATGGTTCTTCAATAGTATGACACAACCCATGAGCAATCCACAACACTTCAAAACTATAATCTGCCCTTCTTTCTTGCTTGCATCATCAGTTTCATCCGACTGAAGCTGACTCTTGAATCTCTGCATCACAGACCTGCTCTTCAAAACTATTCTCGAGGGTGCAGAGAATAAAGTTACATGTCATCTTATTATTATAGATATAGATGCTGTACATCCCAGGAGACACATCTCCCTGACAGCAGGTGACGTAACTGTATACCTGCACAGCTCTTCGAGGTCGATGTTTACAGGACTTACATGTGACTTGCAGTGACCCTGAGTGTTTGAACGTCTCACGTGTATTTCACCTCTCAGGAGGAGGAAAGGTTTCCTGACGTCACGTTAGCTGCTCTGTGTCCCTCGAAGCTACCGCGCTAACGTTGGACTGGTGAGCAGAGAGCACACCGATACGAGGCTGGAAGAAACCCAAACTGAACTAACTCCAACAAGGACGCAGGCTTCACGAAGCCAACCCCGAGGACCTTATGCAGGGGAGTAACTGTCTGACAGGTCGCGTCGGTTTGGCTTAGCTGTCTCGCGATGTGAAGTCCAACAACAAGCGTAAAGTTACCTCTTTCTCTTCAGTTGTTCTTCCTCTGCTCCTCTTTAACACTTCCTTTATGTCGACGAGGATTCAAATGTTTTCCACCAAAGTCCACGCAGAACAAGTGGGTGGAATAACAACTCCTGCGTAAATTAACGCAGCAACAAGTTCATTATGCGGCGACTGCAACCTGTTACCTTTGTGGTGATGTAGAAGTCCCGCCCAGTCTCCCCGGAGCAGAAGCTGTGATTGGACTATCGAGCTTGACGAAGGCGGGACTATCGAAATGAGCTACGTTTGCTACTGGTGTCATCTTTACGTCACTCATTCTATGTGCTTGTCCACTTTTTCGTTGTTAAACGAAACGTCCGAATTATAACTTAAGATACAATAAAATGAACTAAAAACTACCGGCATGACCCAGATAAAAGTTAAGCAAACATTGTTCAGGACGAAGGTGAATACGGAGAGGTGCCTCCATGTGTTTGTTGGGCTCCAATGTGCCAGTAGATGGCGCAACTACCCGCTGGTGGTGCAACAGCATCATCGAGGGCGCTTGACAACAAGTTAGAACTCTGAGCTACAAGTGCATGACCTCCAGTAACGTGGGACTGCAGCTGAAAGAGTATCCAAGGTCTCTTACTGCCACTTTACAGATATTGTATCAAGTAAGTGGTTGTTTGGTTGCTTCAAGATGCAATTTAGCTGTTTCTATCATGAAATCATGATTTTGCAATTGTATTTCTGTGTAATTCTGATTGTGTGGCATGTTTAGTGTTGTCTGTAATCCATTGGTATTGCTACCTATTTTGACAAATCAATATTATTTAACTGTAGACAAGAACAATCTTCAAAGATCCATATTAATATATACACATCTGAGACTGTAGACGGCCCTATAGTCTCAGATGTTTATCCATTGAAATGAGAACAGTCAAACTTCTACTCCGCCCCGCACACACGGCCCCTCCCCAATCTCCAGTGACATCCAACAATCTGTGCACACAACTTTACTCTCCATCTCATCACCTCGACAAGCTGGAAACATTATCTCACGCTCCGGGAATGGGAACTTTACTAGGTTCAAAGAAAAACTTTGAGTTCTTTCGCATTTACGCTCTACAGAAGCTACTTTTCAAATTGCAGGGATAGTTGTTACTGCAGGTGCGAAGTGACATCAACCAGGCATTCACTGGCCAATGACTTCCAAGACGCACCACACGGTGTAAGGGGGTTTCAGACGGTAGGAATCCGTTTAGCACCACGTAGGCGGTCTAAAATTGACGATTCTGAGATTGTTGTAATTACAGGGAACAGTTACTTTAACCAAGGCGTGCGTAACATGTTTGCGTAAAGTTGGAGCTGACGCGCACGGTCCAAAGGTAGTTGCAGTGGGCACCTAATATAAGTACGTATACAAGACAATAAGTGTGCTAACTTTTTAGCCTGTGCTAAGTGTTAATACCTTAACAACCATGGCAAGATGGTTCAGAGATTTCCCTATCAACCTAAAGAACGGGAATGAACGGGTCCGCTCGGCCTCTGAATCTGGTCCACAAACTCGCACCAAACCATCGTTTTCTCGTGACAGCCTAAAAGGAAATCCGCGAAAAGATGGGGGAGTTGGGGGTTTACTTGCAGGGAGAAACAGGAAAAATTCGGCTACAGAATTGGGTCGTAACACCATTGGTTCTGGTGGGACAATCTGGGATAGTCTCACACCTGGAAAAGGTCGCAAAAACTCCAAGGTCGAGACTTGGACGTCAGATGAGAACCGTCAGGTTCGGACCTCTAGTCTGGCGCAAGCGTACATCAGCAGGATGATCAAGGTGGACAAACAAGACAAGACCCCCAAACTCAACGGGATAAGTGAACAGAAGCAGCCCGAGAACGTAAAGGGAAGTTCTGACATTAAAACAACGGTAAGTAACTTCTTAAAATGGAACACATTGACACTTTTTACCTCATATTTTATGCTATTTGCTATTTAGCTATTTATTTGAATCAAAGAAAACCATGAAGAAGCTGCTGCTGCAGCATGCAGATACAAAGTTAATATTACTTTACAGTGCAAAACAAAAGACCATTTAATCGTGAGCTTGAAGCCAGTGCTCCCCTTTGTGTTTACCATCCCCACCTCAGTTCATAACCCTCTATTCAGTTTCTGCTCTCAAAAGAATACAATGCAGTTTCACTACATTGTCACATCAAACACGCAAACACAATGTGCTGACTTCTATGCACTCTTTCTGCTTGTCTCTCCATTGCTTGTCACTTCTTCATGGACACTATACACACACACACACACACACACACAGACACACACTCTCCCCCCCTGTCAGCTCTGTTGTCTTTGGGTAAATGTAACTTCTGAACACTTATAGCAGCCCAGCGTTGTTCTTTCTGATGAGTTTGACCTCTCACAGCTGATCATCCTGGAGGACTACGCAGATCCTTTTGATGCGGAGAACACCAAGGAGCAGAGGGAGGCTGAGAGAGCAGGAGTGAATGATGGGTACATGGAGCCTTATGACGCTCAGGTCATCATCACAGGTGAGTTTAGGATCATCATATATCTCATCATTTACAATCATGGCAGGGCCAAAGAGGCATGATCTAGACTGCAGAACATCAATACATTTATTTACATCTTAACACTCATTGTTTATCATCTTTGGTCATGTAAATGATATAAAAGCCAAGAAATACACAGCTAAGTTTTAAAGGGACTCATAGCGTAAAACTAGACCCTCCGTCTCTTTGCCGACTTCCCTCCTGGCTGGCAGTTGCCGTATAAACAGTGTTTTGCAGGGACAATGGGTGCAGCTTCCTCTTCCAACTTCCTGTCTCCTGGCCCTGTTTCCTTTGCCCCATTCTCTTGATAGGAAGTTGGCCCCAGTGCCCCCCCCCCTCCCCCCCCGCCCCACACACAGACACACACATTTATGATCCTTTACGTGTGAAAAGAATCGAAAGACCCCCCTGGTCTCGCCCAATCACTTCCCAGCAGCCAGGAAGTTGCCTGGTCAGTCAGCCAATCAGCAGCTGTGTTGACCTTTTCTTCCTGTAGCTCCATTGTTTGGTCACACAATAGTGCAGACACACAGGCTACCTGTCAGGCAGTAAAGAAACACAAGTGAAATTCCCCTAGAAGTTAACGACATGTCATAACAAACCTAATTTAGAGATCAAATCACTCTTGACAGGCAGATTTGGTAAATCCATCTGGCCCCATATACACATGTATTAGCCTATACACTGTATCTAAAACTAGTGAGGATACTTTATACTAACTCACATTAAAAACATCACTCAACTCTTTAATAAGCGTACCACTTTGAGTTGATGGACAAACTTACCAGTTTACTTTAAAGTAACAAATGTGCATCACGAAAGTGCATTTTAATCTCACTTAGTTTGGACATTATCCCTTTTCTGTTGTTTTTAATTTCCTACTCTACTTGATGTACACATTAATTTACATCAAATATTACTTTGAGGCGGTGATTATTTTCCTTTAGAAAATGTACTCAGTTGTCAGTTTATTAGATGCATCTTACCAAAACTAATGTAGCGATACAACAGCAGCTCAGCAATACATTATACTTTCATGAAGGTTAAACTAATTCATTTGAATTTATACCATTTTAGAGAGATGTTGATTTAACTTTATAGTCATTTTTAATGCACAATATTAGAGACACCTCTCAGCTTAATTACCCGAGGACCAACAGCACCACAAACGACGAAATGATCATTAAGTTGAATCATCATCTCTCTTGAAAAGTTTCAACAGAAACGAAACAGAAACTTCATGAATGTTGTATATATATATATAAATATTACAGGACTGTTTCATGAGACTGTATTAGTTTAAGCTCAGTGTAACTCATATAGATAACTGAGGGTATAATTTCAAGGCAAATCTGTGTTGTGAAAAGTCAACCTGGACTGGAAGAGCTCACTATGGTTGAAGCAGCTCAATGCAGTATGGTTTTACAGAATCACGATGTGAATGTAGCTGAATATGATACGAACAGATAAAGCATTTACTAATGACATATTATGAATTACAATTTGTTCGCGGTTGGTTGATGTGTGGCAAGTCAAACACAGAAGGATCCTCTAAAAATAAAAAATAAATAAAAATAGTAATATGACATTGAGCTAATGACTGCTTTGTCTAGGATCCTTAAGAAAACACATACACATGTCTCAGGGCTTAGTCCAACAACAAAAGAACAATCAATTCAAGGTCCCTAAAGACTTGCAACACTGTCACTTGCTTTGTTTAAAATGTCTTCTTTGTGACGTTTTGAGGCCAAAAGCCTGTCAAGGAGCTGGTTTTTCAATTGGAACAGAGGAGCCAATTTTGGCTCAAAACATTTCTAAAAGAAAGAAAGAATACATGTTAACAAGAGCAGATATTTTCCTGCAGATAATACAGTGTTTGCCTAATATGACGTACTGTCTGTCCTTCATGTCCTTGATGCCATTTCCAATCACATGACCACTGTGCTGCAGAGGTTCGTAGACGTGGTTCCAAAGACCTCCTGAAAGTGTGCGTTCTGCTGGACCGAGGCAAGACGGAGGGGAAGGGGGACGAGGGGAAACCCCCCCTCCCTAACATCTACGACACACCCTATGAGGGCGGGCTGGAAGGCGACAGTGGGGGGGTGTGGATCCCTGTCACGCGGCCAGAGTCTGACGCCCGTCCCGCCGGAGAGTACGAACTGCCCTGGGAGTGGAGAAAGGAGGACATTGTTCGAGCGCTGTCAGGTAGAGAATGGGAGAGAGGGATTATGGGAAGGGGGTTTAGGGTGTGGAGGAAGGATGCCATGAGTTTTATTTGTTCAGTAATGCCACAACATTTTCGTGTTTGCTTTAGAAAGGAAACAAAACAATCCTGCTGAATCAATTTCCAGAGATATGTTTACTTTGGTAGCTCTGGGATGCTTTAATAGAACTACATTATAAAAGGTTGATGTTGTCTCTCCTGCATCCTTCAGCTCAGTTTGAGGCCGTGGATTGTTCTCCCACTAAAGAGAACGGTTCAACCTCCACCCGCCAGCAGCAGCAGCAGCACACCCTGAGGCAGAAGAACTGGAACCATAAAATACTCGTACCAGCTTCTCCATCCTCCTCTTCTTCTCCCTCCTTTCCCTCCTCTCCTATTCTCAAACTCTCCCCTCTCTCACCCCCATCTCCCTCCTTCCCCACCCTAAAGCTATCACCCCTCTCACCCTCTTCTAGTCCCAACAAACTTTCTCCTCCATCTCCTACCTCCCCCAGTGCCCCATTGGAAGGGGAGGCAGCCAAAGTGGACCCCAGCCTGTCCCTGGAGAAGCAGAGGTAAGGAGGGAGAAGACGTACGTATCCACGGGAAGGAGGCGGAGATATGACGTTTATTAATGTTAGTGTGGAATAAATAAGAACACTTATGCACACTGAACTATAGCTCATAAACTTTACTGGACTGAAAGAAGAAACATATCGGCCCTATGAGTTCATCATCAGCCCAATGTGCAATATGCTGACTTCATGCTCAATAATACACTCAAGATACAATACATGGTCAAGAACAGTTGTAGCAATCACAAATAATGACATCGCTAATATTTAAAAAATATGACATCATTGTACAAGATGCAATGGACCCCACTGAAATACATATAAACCATTTAAAGAGAGGTAATGTGGTTATGTATACAGTATGCAGGTTTTCTCCCACAGGTCATGTGAATCGTACTTTAGTCTTTTGGTACACTTGTGATTGTAACGGCTCCATTGCCGTCACCCGTGGGTTTCCCCCAAAAGCACCAAGAATCAGCCATGAACAAAGAGGTTCCGTTCTATAACTTATTTTATTGTGTTCCACACAACACCGAGCAGACCGCAAGACTGCGCCTCTGCTCACTTTCCTTTCTCCCCTCCACTCTCAACTGGGAGCTTTTATGAGGGCGGCCTTAGCTGCTGACTAATTGCCAATCACCAGCAGCCGAGGCCAAATTGGAGACAGCTGCCACATTGCAGGTCACACTGCAGGTCCCACTGCAGGTTCAACCTTGAAGAGGATTAGCGGATTGACGAAATTAAACAAATGCGACCAGGGTTGAGCCATTTGGTTGCCCTGATGTTATGTTTGTGTATTATTAGTTTTTATCAAAATTAACTCCACAATTCTCTGAAACTCTGCAGAGCAAATGGAACTTTCTGTTCTCCTGTCTGCTTTCTGTGGTGCTTGTGTTTGTTAGGACAGTAAGGAAAAAGCTTTTTAGTTTTTTCTTTTGGCCTTTCTCTTAACCCTCGCTGTGACGACCTCTGTGAGAACAGCGCCCTCCACAGTTTTCGTAAAAATTGTAAAGCAGTTGTAGATTTCCTTTCACATCAGATCTGGTGACTCACAATGTCAAATCCAGCAGAGGCTGCCAGTAGTCTTGGCTAAAACCACACATATTTTACACGTGGCACGTAAACCTTTTTTGTTGTTGTTTGGCGAGTAGCAGGCCTTGAGCATATCTCACAATAAGGTGCTGAGCATAACTGCTGAAGGGAGGTGAGGCTTGAATAGATAGAGAGACTCTAGCTGCAAACCTTCTGTCCTCATCTCAGTAAGTACGGCCTCTCTGTTCAGATAGGGGACATGTGGGGACTTGCTCAGAGCATATTCCAACATGTGTCCAACATTTGTTCCTCTCATGTTGTGGCTGAATGTCAGTGTGTTTTGCCTTCAAGAATCAAGGTCACATACAGTCTGGTTATATTATGGCTGTGGCTTGTAGCCCCTGTCAGTAGCGCCTTGTGTCCTATTAAGCCATACATTGAGTTATTTCTTTTTATTGATCCCTCTGCCCTCTCAAGTTCACCTTTGATATCGTAAACTCACTCAGTTCTCCATATACGTCAGGCTGATTTACGAAGACTGTAAATCTCTGTGTCTGTGCATTTTATTCCTCCCGTTTTTCTCGGTCTGGCCATCATCACCTATTATTCTTATCTTGACATCAAACTTATCGCCATATGTCATTGCGCTATATGTCAATAATCTGCTCTCTCTCTGTGTTCGCCCCCTCCTTCAAGCTGGTACCATGGCAGTGTGAGCCGGCAACAGGCGGAAGCTCAGCTGCAGCGCTGCAGAGAAGCCAGCTTCCTGGTGAGGGACAGCGAATCAGGAACCAGCAAGTACTCCATCGCTCTGAAGTGAGTTCACGGATGTGTGTATTTCATTTGAGGGTTTTTGTTGATGAGCACGGTAAAGACACGCTATATAGAGTTACGTGTAGGTGCTCATTAACATCATATGTTGTCAACTTTTATGTTGTTGCATCATAATTTCAGGTTTTCCTCTGCTGAGTTACAACGGTGACATCAAACATTGATTTTCTGATTCAAAGTTTTGTATATATTTAAATTATAAATATATCTTTAATATAAAAAATATATTTAATATTTATTTTTACAAATATTTAAAAGATAAATGGTCATTTAAAAATATTTATCATTTAAAAATGTATCTTGTCTTTTATACTGGACACAATATATTAAGGCTGGAGCCCATTGACTTTGCCTCCACATTGATTGAGGAATTACTGAAGTGTTACAGCAACCAACATTGTGGCGCAAACCTCTCAGGCTTTAATGCATGAGAATGTGTCATTAGTAGAGTTGACACTCCTGATAAGTGTGCCAGTAACAGGTTCTCTGGATAGAGGCTAAAATCCTGGTGTGTGTGTGTGTGTGTGTGTGTGTGTGTGTGTGTGTGTGTGTGTGTGTGTGTGTGTGTGTGTGTGTGTGTGTGTGTGTGTGTGTGTGTGTGTGTGTGTGTGTGTGTAGGTGTGTGTGTGTGTGTGTGCGCGCATGCGCCTGAGTACACATTTGTTGAAAGCTGCTCATTCATTTGAGAGTCCACATCATTAACTCCATTTACACATCCACTGAACTCTGTAAACATGTGCAGCCTCATTTGGGGAGAGATAGATAACAGAGCACTTTTATTTTGTTACAACATTATGAGGTGTCCATTCATCAGCATCGTCTTGCTGTGTGTCTTTTATTTGCAGTTGGGAATATATCTTTATGGTTTCGCTTTGTCCTTTTCCACTAGGACCAGTCAGAGTTGTGTGCACATCATTGTGGCCCAGACGAAGAGCGTTAAGTGTTTGGGCTTCACGCTGGATCAGAGCAGCTGTGTCTTCCCCAGCATCCCTGAGCTGGTCCACCACTACTGCACGCACAGACTGCCCTTCACTGGAGCAGCGCATATGACCTTGCAGCATCCTGTGCCCAGGCCGCACTGAACATACGTAAAGGACGAACTAACACGCTGGGACATGAATATACACTTGCATACATGTATTACACATGTATTACACATGTATGCACACATGCACACAGACGTACGCACATTAACTTGTCAATACATGTGTGCACACATACTCAAAGATATGCTGCTTAGGATCGTCCTGCGTACAACCTTTTTTTTCAAATGTTTGTATCTCTTACATGCGCTACAATGATCAAAGGCATACCTTACAATAACCGTTGATGACATTGTTATATTTGTGTCCAGTCCAAACACCGTCCTGAATGTATTCATAGTTACAGGAAAACCATCCCTTCTTCTTCCCAGCCCGGTGTCTTTGTTCGCCCATTGTCTTGTCCAGCCGCCCTGCAGGCATGATAATGTTTTGGCCATTCAGTGTCATTGATTTCTATAATTCCTGAAATAAATCCCATGAAGCCCTACGCTTACTGTAATCAATCGGATATTTGATTGAAATGGAGAGGTTTGTAATCTTTTTTTAGACAGAGGTGGGGACACCATGAATTCGCTCCATGCCAATTCGGCTTGGTCTGTGAGGTCAATACACCTGATTAGAGTATATTCATGCATCCACCTGACATTTCAATCAGCCTATTGATCCATCCTGAAAATCAGGCTCATTCGCCACCCTCTGACCGTCAAGAGAAAGAGCTTTATTGATTTGGTGATTAGAACTTGGGAGGGGTCTTATAACATTACAGTGCCCGGTCAGAGTGTGTGTAAGTGCAAAATAAATATGTGAATGTCAATTCATGAACCTTCACTGGAATCTAAATGAATCTGTGATTAAAAAGCTATCTTACTTTATTGTGAATGAACTGAAAACGTAACCCTGAAATGTATCTGCTGTATGCATACATGATGTGTGTATAAAGTGCTTGTTGGATTGTTTCTATTGCACAATGATGTGGGTTGTACATTATTGTTGGAAGACCTTCATACAGTAAAGAAAAGCAATTAATATTAACAGTAGACAAACAGTGTTATTAATAGACATGCCGGTGGAAAAGTCAAAGCATAAGTTCCAGAAAAAAGCACTGAAAGAGATGAGAAGCTAAACAGAGCAGATTCACTGTGTGCGTTTCTCTTGTAGCTGTAAAACCAGTGACCTGAGTGTGAAATCAATTACAGTTACACACACATGCAACCTCATGCACACACACACATGCACCTACTTCTAGCCAATAGACACAGACAAACACTGTACACACTTACAAAATGCATACATGAATAGTGCACACACACACATAGCATTTACTCACGCAATCCAAGAGGCGGTGCATTTACAGGAAACCACAACACACACATGAAGCTTCTCCCAAAACAGAGAAGCTTTATCCTCACAATGATGCATGGAAGCATGTGTTTGTGGTAAGATATGTCAAACCAGTAAACACCAATGTATTGGTATGCATGAGTATCTCTTCAAGTGTGTGTGTGTGTGTGTGTGTGTGTGTATGTGCAAGTGTGAATCTGCCAATGTGTGCACCCATGTGTGCATTTATGTATGTGTGCAGTCATGCTATGTGACTGTGTGTGTGTGTGTGTGTGTATGTGTGTGTGAGAGAGATAGTCAGAATTTTTCTGTTCAGGGATTACCAGGTTGCCATGGTGATGAGTTAGAGTGAGGTAGGGCCATCTCAACAGGGAATGAGGAGAGGGAGGAGAGAAGAAGAGTCAGAGGGAGGAGAGACAGGCTGCAGCATAAGAAGAGCTATGAATAACCGTGTCCACAGTGCCATAGTAGCGATGGCTCTGCACAGAATAGCCTGCTTGGTTTGTGAATGGAGAGCTCAACATGTAACGTCAGAGCAGTGCCATACATGAGTAAGTACAAACTAATAAGCTACACTCCGCTTATCAGCTACTGACTTCTTTGCACTTAATTAATCATATGACACCTCCTCAAGGGGTCAAAGTGCAGGGTCGACAAGAACGAATACATGCCTTGCTCAAGGGCAGATGCTTATTTCTACGAGCTTGCGCCAAGGCTCTCTGCACTCAAAGAAATGACTCATTGGATGAACTCAATTACATTTTTGGCAGGTTTTCCATCCAATAATTATATGCAACTCCAACTCAAATTTAGCACATCAGTGCAATAAAATGTAATTAAGTTAGTCCAACTCATTTGAATCAAATACATCTAAAATAAAATAACGATATTCATTAAATTAATTAAATTTGTGTTTGTCCAACTCAAAATATAAACTAACTAACTAACAAAATATGCAAACTCCACATAGAAGGAACACCCCGACTGGGAATTGAACCCACAGACCTCTGGCTTTGAGGTAACAGTGCTAGCCACTACACCACCATACTGCCCTGAAAGTGTCTTCACCTCATGTAAACAACTGATTTTCAGAAGGCGCATGCACAAAGGGTAGTCCTCAATGAAACACATTTATTTTGAGTTGATATGCACACCATCTAACCTAAATAAATCTAAGAAATGAAAGTATTCATACATTTTGTGTTACACCCATTAAATATAAATATCTATTTTTGTAATTGATTTATTTATATGTATCAAACAATATTTAAATGTGTCACCTCGAAGAAGGGCTTGAATCGTTTTTGTGAGTGTAACCTAAATAAATCTAATAAATGAAAGTATTCATACATTTGTGTTACACCCATTCAAAATAAATATCTTCGTTTTGTAATTGATTTATTTAAATGTATCAAACAATATTTAAATGTGTCACCTCTAAGAAGGGCTTGAATCGTTTTTTTTAGTGTCGGTGAGAAGCCATCTCTAATCTGGGCAATCCTTCCATACTGTGTCACAAATGGCAATGTTACACAACAGCACACAGCACCAAGGACCACCCTTCCTTCCATCCATGTTATCTGTTGTGGTTAGTCCTCCATGTTATCTTAATTAAAATCACAAAGTAGGGTTAGGGTGCCGGACACATGATTCCTGTAGAGCTTGACAGTTTGTTTTTGGTGATGTTGGTTTCGGTAATCATCTAGCCTCCGATGTTAAAGGCTTGAAACTCTGTCTCTTATTTTAGGGATTTTTTAAATTATGTGTTTCTTTTATTGTCTGAGGAAGTGTTCCCGGTAAAACATTTAAGTACTGCAGGATCTGTAATATGAAAACTGCATTCTGACGTTGGGCCATTTTTCATGAGCGATGACTTTTCTATAGCCTGCACCTTCAGCACACCGTGCATAAGCATGGTTTACATGTTGAGACCTTAATATTAGTGGTAGAAAGAGTATTCAAAGTAGTCAAATGCAGCAACATGTCTGTAAATGTCTTATGCTATTAAATGATAATTATTGACTTTGAGGTACATTTTTACTATTTTTTATACCACTGTGTTGCTCAATCTGTAACAGTACATCATTTTATATGATGACTCAAGGAAATGTTGTAAAAAGTGAAAATGTGATTTAATGTGAAGGCAATTTATTCCTTATATGTTGTGGTGGTGTATTAATTCTGTGATATATATCATATTTCTATGTTGTTAATCAAAGTGTCGCATGATAGAACCACAGGTAGTAATTGCAGCAGAAGAAGACAGAATGACAGCAAGAGAGGAAGGGACAGAGGGAAGAGGAGGGAGGGAGGGAGGGATGGAGGGAGAGCGTGAGGGGGGTTAGGGGAAGATGAGCACTCATGGGGGTCCCAGCTTTTAAATAATTCAGAGAGACTCACAGCACTGAGTGCAGAGGAGGAGCACTGTCAGGTCAGCTCATTCACTGCAGAGGAGAGAGGGAGAGAGGAAAGGACTGTACAGAGAGAAGGCGAGAGGAAGAGAGTAAAGATAGCATGAGAAGAGGAAGACATTAGTTTGCCTGCATGTTAGGGCATGCATATGTACATTTGTGTGCGTGTATGCATGAGCGTATGTGTGTGTGTGTGTGTGTGTGTGTGTGTGTTGTGTGTTGTGTGCCCGCTGCGCATGTCTATCTTTTGTGTTTGTCTGTAATGAAAACTGACCAAATAAAGGGTGAAACAGGTTGTTTCCTCTTGTAGCTTTCTGGTTTCTCTTTGTCACCACGGCAACCACCCGCTCCATCCATCCTGCACTCCTGTATATTAGTTTACTCTTCCCTCCATCCCGCCCTACCGCCCTCCCTGCCTCCCACACTCTTTTGACTCCCCCTGTACCCCTCTTCATTTGCTGCATTACCTCCCACCCTCATCATTCAAATCTGTTATTATATTTGTGTTATTATCAAGTGACCCGTATACAATATCCAGAACGAGTCACAAGCATATGACCATCCTGACTCATGTCTACCTGGCTTCTTAACTGGTCTGTCTTCCCATGCATGCATACCCAACTCCTGCATGTTTGGATTAGAGGTCACTTCAGTGGACTACATTATGAAAAACCAAGTGACAGGAAATATGAAGAAGAAGAGGTCACACAGAAATGTAAGAGATGCCCCTCAGCTTTTAAAAGGTGAAATATATTCACAGAATAAAATATGATCATAGGCTAAGGCAATCCTGGACAACAAGAGGTGGTGTGATGTTTTTTTAATCGGGAGAGATGTGAGGTGTGTCAGGGAGATTCACGTCCACATTGTGCTTGTTTTACTCTTGTGTATTACATATATTCTTTTATCTATTTTCTCAGTAAACCTCATGCAGTAATAATAGAATGCACATGTTATCACATGTGTTGCCATACATGTCCCTGTTATGGCTGGATGATGAAAATACATTCTTGAAGATATGAAACACGTCATGCTGCCAAAACAATTGGCATGTGGCTAATATTAAAGATGAAGCAGATTGAGCCATTACGTTTGACACTATTGAGCACCACACACACTGTATACGTGCCTCCTGCATAGTATACATGGTGAAGTGAGACTTTGTGTGGGAAAGAAACGGGCATCGCCATAGCTGCTGCGGAGCCTCTGAGGTATGCCGCCGCTCCCCCCCGCTACTCCGCGCGCACCCCGCCCCCGCCTCCCCAGCGCGACGCATCGCCAAGCGGTGCACATCACTGACAGCCAGCAGCGCACGACCCAGCGCACAGCGTAGCCTACCTGGCCCCGCCGAGCTATTTCCATTTCCTCCCTGTTTGGGCGAAGAGGTGCGTAGCCTACCGACGGAGAGCCCTGACGTCAACATGCCAGGTAGAGAGTGAAGGGAGCTCTGGGTCGTGAGGAGGAGGGGAGTAACACTGCGGGTGCGTTTGGGGTGGCCTCTCCATCGCGGTGAACACCTTTCGGGCTCGGAGCGCGCTCGGACGCACGTAAGATGACGGACGGCTGGCCGCTGCTGCTGCTCGCTGTCCTCGCCATTGCGGGAGGTGAGTAACGTGTCCGTCTAATGGCTCCATCGATGCGCTTCTGTGTGCGTCGTCACCTGTATAGGGCCACATCCACTGCGAGCGCGTGCATTCAGGGGATCCGCTTTCTTTTAAAGTAATGAGGCAGCGTATGTGACAACAAAAGGATCGGTGAGATGCTGAGGAGAGCCAGACGCAGAGAAAACGACTCCTTCATTGCCGTGTAACCATTGTTCTCTTCTCGTAACAGCAGCGAGCGTGACGGAGCGATGTGGAGGATACATACTGCCCTCTGCATTTATCACATGCGCACAATGGAGAAACACATGCAAAGGCTAACGTCATTATCCGTTTACAAAATAAAAGACATCCTTTCATCTAGCGTATCAGTTGACCTCGACAGTTGAAACGAGTGCGTTTAGAGGCCTATACTTTATAAAGTAACACCATGTGCTCATTAATGTATCACACTAATATCATTGTATGGACTTATCGGTGAGCTCACTACTGATGGGTAACACAGTGGCAACACATTACATAGAATACAGAACATTGTGAGGGCGTTTTAAATCGTTTAATGTTGTTTTTTGCATCAGTTAGTCTCCTTCTCTCTCAATATACCAGAGAGAGAGAGAGAGAGAGGATAATACATTACGTTATCGCCCCCTCCTCTCTGTCTCATTAACACTGAGGTCTTGCATTGAGTGGGCAGGTTAATGAGAGACACACTGAGCTCAAACAAGTTCTACATCCTGTCTTTAAAGAACAAATGATGTCTCATTCAGCAGGAGATGCCTTCTGCCGGTGTCCGGACTGATAAATTGTCTTTTTTGTCTTCATTGAGCACGTGCACGAGATCAGTCTTATTTACGACACTAGTTCAGTGCATTAGGAGCAAATGAGGTATGTGTTCAGTGTAAAGCCATTAGGTGTTTGGAAATATTGTACCTCCGTAAATTGGCTCTAATTTGCTGTTAATTTCTGCTCAGCGAGGGGTTTCCCAAAGCTCAGCAGAAACACATCAGCTGATTGGTTAAATTACAACCGCTGTAATATGTTCAGCCAATCCATAGCAGTGACAGGCCAGAGACTAGCTGCATGCCTCCAAGCAAAAAGACTGTTCATCACTGTGTAGTAGCACACTAACTACATGTAACTACACAAACACACACACACACAGACACACACGCACACACCCACACACAACTGTATCCGCTCACACATGCCTGGCCATCTGCCTTACATTGACTAACTGATCACCATCCCCGATGGCGACAACATGCTCCTGCTTTCTCTTTTTGTAACACACAGAAGACACAGACACACACACACACACACACACACACACACACAGAGAGAGAGAGAGAGAAACACACACATCTAAAAAGAGCTTTTTGTAACAATTTCCCACACAAGTGTAAAAGCAGATACAAAGCGAATAAAAACCATCACAAATATAAAGTGTCCTGAAGTAATATGGGTCTCTTTGTATTACAATTAAAATATATACAAAATAGAATATTGCAATAAATAGAACAAAGAGCTAACCAAGTATGTGTCTTGTTAATTAAGCTGCTCTAAAATTGCTGCAAATATTCGCTGTCCCTGAGTGTTGATTATTCCCTGCTTTCAAACGTGGACTAGAAAATGCTACCAACATGAAAAATCACTTTCAGGAGCTTCATAAGCGGTGGCGTACTAATGAGTCATCTCCCCTTCAGGGAGGAAATCTGATTAGCATCATCTTCGGAGACTTTAAACTCAAGCCACACACAAACACACATTTGAAGAATGAACACATGGTCGCACACCTGGCGATAAACACGATTTTCTTCCCTACAAAGCAGCTCAAAAACACGAATTAGA
The DNA here is from genome assembly GCF_029220125.1 of Pseudoliparis swirei. Classification (NCBI taxonomy): domain Eukaryota; kingdom Metazoa; phylum Chordata; class Actinopteri; order Perciformes; family Liparidae; genus Pseudoliparis; species Pseudoliparis swirei. The sequence goes on from NC_079409.1 coordinate 12,903,842, forward strand.
GGGACAACAATCCTAACTTTCCATGTTCACAACAATATTTTCTTCCATTCATTTAGACTTTAACGTACACAGACATGCACACAAAAGGAGTTTCACATTCAGTGCCTGTTCAAGGACGCTCAAGGACATTTCACCACCTGTGTCAGACGCTGCCGCAATGATGTGGCCGTCCTGTTGCGTGAGGAGGAAGTCTCTTGTCATTTCCCCTGCAGGCCATGCATAATAAACAGGTCTGTGGTGCGGAGTTGACCCGATGCAGGGTTACTGGATATGGAGCGCGGTGTGCGACAGTCTCATCACCACGAGGCGTAGTGTGCTTGGATTATATTCGCAGCAACACTTTTATCAGCTGCATCTCAAAACAGATGTTTGACACGCGGCCAAGTCATCCGTTAGTAAAGGGGAAGCAGCATTGTTGTAAAAGTGGCCACACTTTACTTGGCTGTGGAGTTTCTGAAATTTAGTGACAATAAAGCTTCTTCCATGGACCCTCAGTTAGTCCACAGTGGGACGGCTTTGTTTTTGGAGTGGTGTGATATTGCGGTTGGATGGATGGAGGATCAATATTAATACCTCAGTTCTATGGGCATTACGCTGCCAATTGGGTGTTGCTAGTAGATCAATGGATCGCTCCATTATTGATTTAAGAATATTTCAGCATAAAAGGTCCCAGCTGCAGCCAAAAAGCCTCTTTGGCAGAACGCAGAGCAGAGAGACCCGACTTCCCCTCCAACCTTTTCTCATGTGAGCGTGCTGTATAAATAGAGATCATCACTGTAATAGTCTGAGCAGGATAATTAAATTGAGGTCTCGATCGCCCCTCATTTTCTCCGATAGCTTTGTAAACTGCAAACAACACTGTACAACTTAAGGATTGACGATTTTTAGTTACTGCATACGGGCGACTTTCCAAAAATCGAAATGACTTAGACCAACACACGTTGTGAGGTTGATCAGCAGCAAGTTAAGATCAGTGACGGATGGATATGGGAGGCAATCGAACACTGAACATGGCTGCCATCCCACAGCCCTTTCCGTGCTGTGTCACAGAAGTGTGTGTGTGTGTGTGTGTGTGTGTGTAATCGGGAGCCCTGCTGAAATATTCATAGTGTCACATTAAGTTTGCAATATTTAAACTGGAAAAGCAGCTAAATACAACCTGAGCTGCGGTCAACATTACCACCACTCAGCATGGCAGCGTGTTGTGTGAAAGAGCGAGATCAGTCTTTGTTTAGAAACACAAGTAAGTGCCGAGGATGAACACGTTTGTGCGGTGAACAGCATGCAGTGTGTAGATATTTTTAGCAGCTTTGTTCTCGGTTTTGGTCTAAGTGTCGTACAATATTAGTCTACTCTAGACTTTCATCCTGAGCGCATGCACGCAAATATTTTAGCGAAAATACAAAGACTCATAGAGTGGATATGGAAGCACAATACTTTTTTGATCTGCTTATCAATTCAAATTTGAGTGGGATGCAAATGCCGAGGATGTTTTATTCTGGAAAGTGCAGTTGGCAGTTCTGTATATACATATACATACATATATGTATACATGTATATATACACATATATTTAAATCAAACCTAAAATAATTTCAGGCTTGTTGTTTTCTGTCAGGATATTATCCTAACGCCAAAGAAAGACACCCAATATTTTGCTTGCAATAAATTGAATCATGTTGGCCTTGGACTCTGTTTTGTTCTGAGTCATCTTCAGGGGTCTTTGACAGAGCAGCTTTTTATAACCAACGCTCATGCAGCGACTCAAGCATGACATCATGATACACGAGGGGATGTTACATGTCTGATGAGCTTTGGAGCAAATACTTTGCATTACATCTTTTTCATAGATTAAAGTGCACATATGCTTCAAGAGGCTTGATATCATACACAATTTGAATCACATATAACCCCTCGTTTACAAAGAAAAATAACTGACTATCACTTTGACAACGTTCACGTCATCCAGCTCGTTTGAGCGTGAAACTACCGTTTACATTATGAGCTGATGGAAATGAAGGCCTTTTCTGCTTCATCATTGTTTAAGTGAACGGTATTAGCTTTCTGTCTCATCCGGCAGTGTTATTGCCCCAGGCTTCTGGGAATAATGTGCATTACTCATACGGTCCAAGCACAGACAGTATTGTTTATTTCCCTCATGAATATGTGTTCACACACACACCAGTGAATAACTGGCGCCTGTGCACAATAAAGAGCCAGAGTGCAACACACATGTGCTGACAGGATGTCTATTGATGATGGTGGATTAGCAGAGAAAGGGCAATAAATGAACAGTGGCTGTCAGTGACGGGGAGATGGCGATAACAAGAAGGATGAGAGCGAGGGAGACAGTCAGATTGAAGAGTGAAGAGAAGATAAGGACCCGCTCGGATGATGGAAAGACGGCGAAAGTGTTGAAGAAAATGAGACGGAAAAGACGGGACACAGGGAGGAGCAGGAGATTACAAATATGGTGGGAGCGAGGAGTTGCGTGTTTAGTTTACGGGGTATGAATAGAGTCCTCATTGATCCAGAGACAGAGGCTATCATTCCTGCTCTGTGAACACAGCAGTGCTACAGGGTAAGAGGAGGAGGAGGGGGGTTAGGGGGGGGAGCATAGAGAGGGAGGACTGAGTGTCAGAGGAGCTCAGAGGCATTTTCAGAGGGAAATGTGGAAGAAATAACATCAGTGGATTATGTTTAGTGTTTAAAGCTCTTTAATATCAATGTTTATATTTGAAATGTACCTTTTCTTCTTTTTGATTTTACTTCATTTCTTGACTTTTTTTTAATTAATAGAGCTGCAACTAACCTTTGTTTTCATTCTTGATTAGTCTTGTGACTATTTTATAAGTGAATCATCAATGAATCATTTAGTCTATAAAATGCTCATCACAATTTCATAAAGCCTAAAAACTTCAAATTGCTTGCTTTGTCAGAATCCCACATATATTTCATTGACAAAGAAATGAAAAAGAAATAAATTACTTGATTTTCTATGGATCATTTATCGATTCATTCATTTTATTTGGCCAAGCGATTGTTATTTTAGTAAATTTAGTTAGTTTTGTGAAAGTGAAGCATGTAAAAGAGGGAAACAAAGCTTTAGAATAGTCTGGAGTTTCTGTTGAATCTTTGCATTCTATTATATACTATTTAGATTATTCTAATCGTTTTTCTGTTGTAGTCTTTGTTTTTTTAATAGGCCCCTCTTGAACATGAAAGGGTTCATCCTCTCATTTGACTTAAAATCAAAAAAATTAAATATAGATCAAACATGTGTTCATTGGCTCACATCAGCTGTTACATGTTTGGTATCAAGTTAACAGAAAGCAGCCTGTGTTTATCTTCAGGGGGAACTTGTGAGGGAATACGAGAGTGAAACGATGGAGCACAGGAGCCAGCAGATGCCAGAGAGGCGGGGAGTGAGAGGGAGGACGGAGGCGGAGCCTCCCCTCCTGTGGGTGCTGTTGTGACCGCTCTGCCCAAACTCCACTGCTCACTCATAAACACGACTCCGGTCTCCCAGAGATGGAGGGATGGCGGCAGAAGGGAGGGACAGAGGGGGGGAAGGAAAGGCAAGTGAAGTGAGAGATGGAGTGAAAATAACCCAGAGCTACAAAAGACTAACAGTTGGGAAGAAGTGCAACGCAGCAGAGGGGAATAGATGGAGAGAGAGTGAGCAGAGGTACGGAGAGAGACCTTCAGACTGGTTGACTCACTCATGTCAGGTCTTGTAAAAAGTGTGCTGACGTGCTCCAGCCGGCAGTGATGAATAATGCCGTGGTTCAAAGATGCTGCATTCTTGATACACGTGGATACATGGACGAGTGAGGGCTGAGACGCTCAACAGCACCACTGAGCCCCTCCTGTTGAGACTATCATCCAATATGATGGAGGTTTAAAGTGCCAAGAGAGACACAGATGGCGGCACCATTTCTGTCTCATAACATAGGCAGATGATGATGATGATGATGATGTGTTCTCGCTATAGGCGGCCTCGGGGCAGACACAGAGGAGCGGTTGGTGGAGCATCTCTTAAACCCCGCCCACTACAACAAACTGATCCGCCCCGCGACTAACGGCACTGAGCTGGTCACCGTGCAGCTGATGGTGTCGTTGGCTCAGCTCATCAGCGTGGTGAGTGTGCGTGTGCTCACAGCGTGAGGACCATCCTCTGTGATACTCAAAACAAGATTACAAGACATTGTTTACACATTGAAGGAATGTGCGAGGTGCAAAACGTGCAGTCATGCTGACTGATAGTGTCGTGGTTAAAACTGAAAGTAAAGAAATGTCTAATTCTGTAAATCTAATGTCAGTCTGAATCAAGCTCTCGGTTCAATGCTGTGAGAATTACGATCTTGTACTTTACTTACGGTAGCAATACCACAATTTAAGAATACTCTCTTGATTAAAAGCTCTGCATTTTACATAAGTAAAGTAAGGAGATGACTAAAAATTAGCTTTAAGTACTCACTCCTGTTTCATTATTACGGATTATTATTATTATTGATGCGGTGACAAGTAATCTGTATTTTAATGCTGTGAGCTAATTGTTGTAGCTAATTGTACTCATGTTATACTATGTTGTGGTTTCATTTCATGTTCATCAATACATTTTATGAATACTAAGTCATTATAAGTATACGTATGTAACTATAAGCAACTGTCAAATGAGTGCAGTGGTAATACAATGTAACCCTCTGAAATATATTAAAATGATAAAGAAGCATACCATCACTCAAGTAAAGTGCTTCACCGTTGTACTTACAGTAAGTATAGTACGTGAGTGAATGTACTTTCCGCCACAGCAAACAAGCTCCACTGAAAATGAATACTGCAGGAAGTCAGAGATCCACTTCTCAGATTACTCATTATGTTGAGTAGTACTCAGCTAAACAGTCGTATGACGTCTCCTGTGACTTTGAAGCTTTTTAAAACCTGAGGACTTAACATACGTGTTGTCATCAGGGATATTTCAGCTTCGGCTTGGAGACTTTTTTGTAAAATGTTTCATAAACTAGGGATTCAGATTTTAAATTGACCAAGCAATGAGCGGCACTATCAAGCTGTATTTTGCAAGCTAGACCCCGTCTATCGGGGCTTAAAATAGATATATGCTATGTATATTTTGACCTTGCTGCACCCATTTTGTGTCACTTTTGAAAAAATGACATCATTTAGCTTGTTAGAAATGTTGTGGTGCCCTTTGGATCCCAGTTTGTAATTTACAATACATGTCTTCTATTTCTGCAGCATGAAAGAGAGCAGGTGATGACCACCAACGTCTGGCTAACGCAGGTGAGACCTCTCCTCATCCGACCGTTCTTATAGTAACATTCTGCCAAACGGAGAAAAATGTATTCAGGAAAACTAAATGTCGCGAAAAACAGTGAATTCAATATTATATTTTGGATGGTTTTATCTTGTGTTAATGTTCCTGCCACGTCAGCGGAGGTTTATTACACCACAAGAGGCATGGATAATAGACCGATGTGTCCCTGTGTTCTCTGTGTTCTACTGGCTCTGGCTGTGCAGTCTTATACCTCGACTCATGTGGAGCAGCAGCCCTGCGAGCCGACATGACTGGTGTGTCAGGCAGTGAGGGAGTCATCACACCATACACATCCTCCAAAACCCCAGAATCTGATGGGAGGAATATGAGAAATGAGTTGAAAGTTATGTTGCAGGAAATCACTCACCCAAATCACAGATAGCTGGTGGTATCAAAACCCCTTTGCACAAATGCTGAGCCCTTAATTATCAGCTGGTGAAATTGTCAGTTTGTGGATTTGGATGAAACATAACAACCCTCACCCTGTGAGTAATGTGACGCTCACTGAGCGGTGCCACTCTTCTATAAGGCTGGCTCTGTGTTTGCTTCCAGCTGAGGCCTTTAACACGGTAGAACATGTAGGTGTGCACATGTACACACATCAGGTATACAAATGCAGTCACGCATACGCATCATCAACATGTGTGCTGGCTTTGGAGAGCAGGTGTACGAACAAATTACACATGCATGTGGAATTTAGATGTTCATTTAGATCATGTCACAGTCGTACATGTTAAATGTCTTAAAGCTTCAATTTGTTGTTTATCTTATATTCACAAACACACACACACTATTGCACCTGAGCAAGTCAAGATGTATGACTCATAAAAGGAGCAATGGATGACCATCAGTGCTCTATGGAGCCAAGGACAGCTCGCTGGAACCAAGAAAAACTGAAATGACCAGAATACATCAGCGTTACTGCAGATGACCAGCGTGAGCACTACAGCTCCACCATTGCCAGAACATAAACGAGCCACACAGAACCGCTGTCAGAGGCTTCCATGCAGCAACGCCAATGACTGACCTACAGCATACAGAACAATGCACAGAGGACGTGAGGATGCTTCGTGGTGCTCACACATGCATCATACGAGCAGCTTTACTGCAGAGGTGGGAAGAAGAGTCCAGTATTGTAAGAATACAGTTACTTTATAGACTTTCTACATAAGGTAAAAGTAAAAAGCAGGTCAATAGGTTACATAAAAAGAGGGGGTGGGGTGATAATAATTGATAACACTGTTAAAGTAAAGAACATATTTAGGCTACACAATACAAGAAATTTCAACTTACACTAGAGTGACAACATCAACAGCAAGACAACTACTATCCAAATCAACAACCTCTTCAGTCTGTGCAAACAACTGAATATCAATGCTCTAAATACACAACTGCCTTTCTCAGTGTTGTCTCACAAGAATTAAAGAGATACTCAATGCCTGAAACTTCTTTTAGAATCAACAGAAGAAGAAAACCACCAAAGCAGACAATATGGACATGAACAATAAACACCACAGCGGTTGCACTAGACTGCACAGCTTTAACATATTTAACCGCGTAGGTCCACTTGGCCTCTCCATCCCAGTAGAACCAGTCCTCCTGAGTTTGCACATGCATACAAGGTGGTCCATTAATTCAGTCAATTATGAAGATAGTTGTATATTTTTGTTTTTAACTATCCCAAGGTAATGTGGCAGCTGTGGAGGTGTGTGGGGGAGTGGCTCGGTGACAGGTGCCTCAAATGGGCCTAATTGGCCCGATGTGGGGGATCTGTTTGATTAGCCCTCAGCTGTATAAGCTGGGAGAGAGAGAGAGAGAGAGATTTTTTGGATTTTTGAAAAGCTTTATTTCAAACCGTGCACATTAAACCAAATTCCAATAAACACAAATCACTTTTACTGCAGCACCAATCCTGAAAAAGAAAATTGTTCATGGTGCTCAGGTTCTTTAAAACCAAAAAACAAAAGCTGCTCCACTGAGGCCAGGAGGTGTCCTGCCCCCAGTCGACCTCGCCTCTCGCCCTCTTCTCCTCGTCCTCCACCAGCAGCACCTTCCTGAGGTCGCACAGGATCTTCTTTAACCTGTAGAACTCCTGCTGAGTGAAGACTTCTCTCTCGTCCCTCATTGTGAGGAAGGTGGCAGAGAGGAAGAACCTGTCTCTGCAGAAGTGGTCTTCCACCTTCACATGCCACATCTGCTTCGTCTTTCGGAGGAAGTCTTTTAGCTCCTCCACACTGTAGTGTGGAGGAGGGGTGGATTCCTCCTCCGAGCTGGACTCTGGCTCCTCTCCTCTCCTCCTCGACCTCCGTCTGCCCGCCGTCACCTTCTTTGCCTGTGGGTTTTCTCCTTCCTCCCTACTCTTCCTCTTTAGCCGGGGGACTCTGAGGCTCTCCTCCTCCCCCTCCATGTCCACCTCACTGTCCGACAGCACCACCTCTCTGGCACCTGCCCCCCTCTCTTCCTCTGACTCACCCTTTTCTACCTCTTCACTTTGTTGGGCCACCTCAGCCCCAGCCCCACCCTCTTCTTCCTCTTCTTCACCCAGCTGGACTGTACCAGCCCCGCCCCCTTCTCCCCTTTCTTCCTCAACCTGTTGTTCAGCACCAGCCCCTCCCTCTTCTCTCCTCTCCTCCTCTACCTCCTCACCCTGCTGGCCTGTGACTGTCTCCCCTTCTCCCTCCTCACCTTGCTGGACTGGACCAGTGCCCCCCTCCTCTTCCTCCTCCACAACCTGCTGGGCACCCCCCATCTCTGCCTGCTCTCTCTCCTCATCCTGCTGGGAGCCCCAGTTCCTGCCTGCTCCCGCTCCTCCCCCCTCTGGGAGCCTGCAGTCCCTGGTTGCTCCCCTCCCCTGCTGTGCACCCCCTGCTCCGCCCCCTGGTTCTGCCCCTGAGGAGCCGCCCTGCTGGTGTTCTGCTCAGCAGCTCTCCACCGGTGGCAGTCCCTGGCTATGTGCCCCTCTCGCCCGCAGATGAAGCGCCTCCCGTTCCCTGAGGAGATGTATATTGGGTACTCGTGCCCGGCCACCCTGATAAACACCCGGAAGCAGAGCTCTTCTCCCCTTTTATTTAGGATCATAGAGAGATGCCTCCGGTGGGACCACACGTGCCTCATCCGGGAGGACTTCCACCCTGAGGGGATCTTCTTCAGCCGGGACACCACCTTCCCGTGCTTTACCAGCTCCTTCAAAATCACCTCCTCTTTTATAAAAGGAGGCACGTTGGCCATGGTGACCTGAACCGACGGTGTGGCCAGCGGCGCCACCGGCACATGCGTGCCCCTGATCAACACCCCCGACACCACGACCGTGTTCACCTTCGGCACGCTGTCTAAGAACAGAACCACCGCTCCGTTCATACGGGCAGCGGACCTCACGCAGTCGTCGCCGACTACGTCGCCCACTGCCAGCCCCACCTCCTCCTCCGAGCACGGTCCCAATGACCTGACTCATATGTGATATGACCTCTGTAAGGGGTCACTTCCCGAGCGTCACCTCTATGTTGACGGAGCTCCTCCCTCCTGCAGCTCGTTCTGGTTTATCCTCTTTCTTCAATTCCATCCCACAGTTTATTGTACACACGACTTGAAATGGGGCAAAGTGCAATACTTGTGATGAATAGAAATAAAGTCAAAGTGAGAATATCGAATTACAATACAAACAAGAATGTACACACAACAAAGCGACTTTGTTACATTAGAGGTGCTGAATGTGAATCACGCGGATTGGTTTGTGGCTGGGTCGAGCTGCACGCTCTCTCAATGGCTGACGGTGAACACTGTGATGTAAGGAGAGAGCACAGGACGTTCCCCGGGCTGCTGATGTGTCATGTTGACCACCGACTGACCGACACAAACACGGACGGACAGACCTTCTTCTCACTGCTCCACCCTTGCCGCTGTGTGACTAGTGCACGAGTGATTGAGCCTGTTGTTTGTGTTTGCCCTCAGGAGTGGCAGGACTATCGTCTGACTTGGGTCCCTGAGGAGTTCGATGGGATGCTGAAGGTCAGGCTGCCCTCAAAACACATCTGGCTGCCTGACGTGGTGCTCTACAACAAGTGAGTCACTCACTCCCTCCTCTGCACTCTCCTCTGACGACACACACGGCTCCTGGGCGCATGCACTGGCATAAACATGCACAGGAGCTCATGCACATCTCATGTTGAGCTGTTGATGCTTTAAAGCTAACTCCTCTGTGAGTTGCTTCATCTGTCATCAGTGTACAGTAAGTTACTTTGTACGGGGACAACGACTGAAGGCCAGAGGTTTCACTGTGCAACACATGCCCGCTGGCCACCGACTGAACACGTCCACTGTAATCTGCTCCTATCGCTCACGCTACATTACTATACAGCTCCTCCACATCTCATGAGACACTTGGCGTCATCTGCACTGCACACACACGTAGAGACTGTACATGTACAGCAGATGCATACAGTTAACCGAACATTACACATCCAAATTCACCATACATGTTCTCATCAGTGCACACAACGACAGATAAACCACCTTGTTTTGATCATTTAATGAAACATCCATTTCTTATATTTAATTATTTTCGGAGCTGGATCTGGAGCTGGATTTGGGAGTGTGTGTGTCAGTCTCATTATCGGCTAGGAACCCATCTCTGAAGCAGCAGCTGAGCTCAAATGCAATCCTGGGGTTTGGCCTCTCTGAAGCCATGGGACTGTTCTGTTGAGGGTTGCTCTCCTTATCCTGTTTGCTCTGTAAAACTCTGTCATTCAACACTTTCATTACAAACTGACCACATATTTAAGCAGTATATAGACTATACCTCTAGTTCTATATTGAGCTTTAAGACTATGGGCTCTTGCACACTTTGCTGTTATTACAGACTAGAGTGTAGGTCTGAGCGACATGGTTTAAATCAACCATATGGCAAATGTATGCAATATCCCAGATATGTAGAATTATCGAATTTGATCTCCAATGCAATTTACTGTAATGCATTATTTTATACACAACTCTACATGTATAAACAAAAACCTGCTTTGCTTTTTTTAAATTCCAATTAGCTTGCATGTCTGAGGTATAGATGCGGACCCCTAGTCTCATCGTCATGGACACTGAGTGTCAGCCAACAGTATGTAAATCAGCTCATCAGAGTGCAGTGATCAGTCTGGCCTCCTCCTCTCCCCGTGCCTCAGTCCTTACTGCACTAAAGATGAAAAGATCCCAGGCACTTTTGATAAAAGGATTCCCCTAATCCCACGAACCCCAGGTCGACATCCTCCCAGTGCTCCTCCCTGCCTTGAACTCCTCTCAGGCCTAAACAGATTAACGAGAGCAACAGCAGCACAGCTGATCACTTCATAAGGCTCCATTGGATTTGACTACATTTTCAGGAAAGTAGTTTGGAGAGTGTGCTTTGGCAGGCGGTCGATTGTGTAATCACTCAAAGACAATGAATTATTCCTTTGCATATGTCACATCTCAAAATATTAATAGCCATCATTAATTAGTTCTCTTGTAAACCAGTAAATGGGCATTCAATCTAAGGCTTTAATGTAGTCAGCTGACTTCTAATTCGAGCTGTTTAACCGGCTCCAGTCTGCCCTGTGTTTTCTGTCTCGACTGCGCTTTGGGTGTGTGGAAGCAGGTGTGTGTGTGACGCTGCCGCCCTGAAGCACCTCCTCACACGTGTGTGTGTCTTAAAGCTTTTTGTTGAGCCCATAGTGCATAATGAGATGCGACATGTTCCACCGCACATAAAACGCAGGCAAACATGGCCTCTCATTACACTTTACAAAATATATATTGTTTATGAAATCATCATAGAAAGGTTTCCGTTTGTGTCTGACACTTCTTTTTTCGTCTTTCTCCACTCCCCCTCCCTCGCTCTCAGTGCTGATGGGGTGTACGAGGTGTCATTCTACTCCAACGCGGTGGTCTCCCACGACGGCAGTATCTTCTGGTTGCCCCCGGCCATCTACAAGTCCGCCTGCAAGATCGAGGTCAAGCACTTCCCCTTCGACCAGCAGAACTGCACGCTGCGCTTCCGCTCCTGGACCTATGACCGCACAGAGATCGATCTGGTTCTCCGTGCCGACGTGGCCAGCATGGACGACTTCACGCCCAGCGGCGAGTGGGACATCATCGCCCTGCCGGGCCGACGGAACGAGAACCCGGCTGACCCCACCTACGTGGACATCACGTACGACTTCATCATTCGCCGGAAGCCACTTTTTTACACCATCAACCTCATCATCCCGTGTGTGCTCATCACCTCGCTGGCAATCCTGGTCTTCTACCTGCCCTCCGACTGCGGAGAGAAGATGACGCTCTGCATCTCCGTGCTGCTGGCCCTCACCGTGTTCCTGCTGCTGATCTCAAAGATCGTGCCCCCCACGTCACTCGACGTCCCCCTCGTGGGGAAGTACCTGATGTTCACCATGGTCCTCGTCACGTTTTCCATCGTCACCAGTGTGTGTGTGCTCAACGTGCACCACCGCTCGCCGACCACACACACCATGCCCCCCTGGGTTAAACTGGTGTTCCTCAACAAGCTTCCTGCCTTGCTCTGCATGCGCCAGCCCAGGAACAGCTGCGAGCGCCAGCGGCTGCGCCAGAGAAGGAGGGCCCAGGAGCGGAAGGAGGGTGGGCGCGGCGGGGAGGCGGGGGCGCTGATGGTGGGGCTCGGGATGGGCAACGCGAGTGGGAATGGAGATGGGACCTCCACAGGGGTGTTCAGCAAGGAGGACAATGACCCCTGTACCTGCTATGTGAACCGGGCGTCTGTGAAACAGTTCGGAGGGGATCTGGTGGGAGCAGGTGGGGGGTCCATAGATGGTCTGAACAGGGTGAGGGAGGGCCGGGAAGGGGGCTCTGGAAACCTGCCACGGGGGAAGCCAGCAGCAGGGGGTCCTGCTTTGACTCAGGCTCTGCTGGCTCAAGCCTGTCCGGGTTTTGATGAGGCTGTGGAAGGAGTTCGCTTCATCGCCAATCACATGAAGAGTGAGGACGATGATCAGAGTGTGAGTATTAGATCGACTGATGTTCACACCATTATATTTAGAATCTCTGTTGCTCCTTCTCATGGTCCTTCAGCTTGATAGTGATAATAGGAATTATGATAACAATATATTTACATCAATTTTCTTACGTGAACAAATGAAACATTTTGTGATAAACAGTATAGATACTAAAGATCCAGCAAACTAGTTGGAGATGACAAATAAAAGAAAATGTTACTTGTTAATCATTTGAAGCTGCTCTAATGAATATCTTAAACAATGCTGATTAAACTATGTATGCTACCTGCTCCGCCCCAACCGACTGACACACACAGTTAGCGTCTTGCTGCTGTAAATAGGCAACCATTAGCGACACGTTCACTTAATCAACTTTATACGGTGATAATGTCAATGTTTGTTTCCAGCTTTTTGCTCTACACCCAGCTTGAAATCAAATAATATTGTTGAATTAGATTCTTTAAATTAAACGCAAAAAGACAAAGTGATGCTGATGCCAATAAATCCTTTATTGCAGTTCACTGCAACGTCCTGCCAACACACACTTAATACCAATATATCCGTGAAAATAAGTGATAGAAGTATACCAGCCTGTCGATAGGCTCTTCTCCATATGACAATAAATCGTTAGCTTGTCTCTGTGTGGATAAAATAATAGTAGACGTAATCTTATTCTGTGCAGAAGTTACGAACAATAAAAAGCATCATGAGCTGTGCAGCACGGGGGACGACACAGAGCATGAGCAGAGGAGACAGATCTGGTGACGCAATCATAGCTCTCTGAATATTCAACACAGACATGTAATTATAGCAGCGGCGTGACGTGGGCATAGCGAAGGAGTATAACTGGATAAGCTGGAGGAACCACGCCGGCGGAGAGAGGGTGGCGTTTGTTATCGCTCTTCCTCCTCGAGGCGTCTTAGGAGACCAGCCTTCTCTCCTGGAATGAAAGAAGCTGGATTAACAGTCCTCTGTAATTCTGTCCATCATCGACATCGTAACCATCCCATCGCCATACCGACCACCCTCCTGCGCTCAGTGCATGCCCTCATTGTCACAGGGGTTACAGTGTCAGCACATCCCTCTTTTGTTCTGCCCTCCATCACTCTCTCTCATCTTCTACGCCCTCCCCCTCCTCCTTGACTCGTGTCGGAGCTCACCAGAGCTGTGTGGCAGAACGAGTCTCCTCTCACATTAACCCTTCACCTCCATTAACCCTCTGCATGGGGCACAGGAGGGAGAGCGAGAATGAAGATGAGTGATGTCATTTTTCTCACCTAAACCCCTTTTTGTCTCTCCCCATCCACAGGTGAGCGAGGACTGGAAGTACATTGCCATGGTGATCGACCGGCTCTTCCTGTGGATCTTTGTGTTTGTGTGCGTGTCCGGCACACTGGGCATGTTCATGCAGCCGCTTTTCCAGAATTACACAGTCAAGACCATCACCAGCTCGCCAGGCTGACCACTCCCAGGCCGAGAACACGCTGACCTGACGGCTCCATGGACCAATCAGCACAGCAGGACAAGGGCCAGGACAGGGGAGGCGGGTCTGGGCTTTATTGTGTCTATTGAAGTGGAAGCGAGAGCTGCAACTGAACAGCGATCACGCCCATTACCTTTATAGTAATGTTTTTGCAACGAAGAAACTGTTTTTCTTGGATGAAGAAAAAGGAAAACAGCATCATACTTTTACCTGCAGTTTGTTGTCCAGATGTTTAATGGACTGACCTCCCCTTTCTGCTGGAAAGGTCCCTCCCTGCTCCCCTCTTCAGCCAGTCAGGGAGCGAGGATGCTCTGATTTACTCCTTGTTGCACTTTTACGCCAGCCTATCAACACTCTCCGCTCGACGCTGACTTCTCAATTGACACCTGACATGCCCGCCTTCAACTATGACCTTACTCCTCCTCGGTGTTGACTGATGACAGAGGGAGCTAATCTAAAAGGAAGGGAGGTTCCTATCAAGGTTCTTATACATTTATTTTATTTTTCCTGAAACCCACTATGTCAGTGAGCTAATTCAGTATATTTTATCATAGCATAGCGGCTTACCACAGTAAAGCATTATGAATATATTATTAAGATTTCTCTATGTGTTCGCTCATGCAAGGGTCTGTTGCTGATAGAGAGGCTACGGTGTGTTGTATGATTGTATAGATGAAACAAGAATGTGATATAAACCGTACTACACAACCTGTGATGCGCACACTAACACAATATGTGTACAAGTCACAGATTGTGAAGGATAATACATGGAGGAGACTTGAATTATTCGACTTGCATTGGGTTGCATTATTCGAAGAAAGGGATGAAGTAAGATATGCATGAAGGGGGTTATGCTCAGAGTTGTGCATACTAAATAAAGGACAGTAGCAGCCGGCTGTGCCAGAGTGCACAGCTGCAGTGAGATGAGTTTGGCTCCAGAAACACCGGAATCTGAGCCAAGATGGTGGATGAGAACTCCTAAATGATGGACAGTGGAAGATGAATTCCCTCAGATCCAGTATCTACTGAAGAGTAAAGATCAGTATTAGAAAAAGTAAATGTAAAATCTAAATATATTGATGGAGGAAAGGGAATTATATCATGGACATTAAGCTATTATTTGTATTATTCTGTAATTTTATATTTCAGTTTGTAATCTTCAGAGCATACATGTATGTGTATGCGTATGCGTGCCCCGCAACCAGATGCATTATTACATCCGTCAGATACCGTGTTCAGAAGAACAAGCCATCTGTGTGTCTTCCCCTCCCTTCTGTTAATTTCTGGAAACCTCTCTCTGGTTCTCTCTCCTTTATCTGGTCTTCCACTGACAAACACATTTCTGACATTTAGTCCAATTACAATAACGATTACCCACATTCTCTAACGACCTTTTCACTATGACACTTTTCCTTTTAATCAAGGACTGGCTGATTTGTCTTATTTTTATAATCTTCCCAGGTTCCCTGACAACCAGGACGCAAGAGGGCTTTTCAGGCATGCAGGGAGTGTATGTGTGTGTGTGTGTCGGGGGGGGTTACATTTTCAAAAAATAAGAGAGAAATGACAAGAGGGCCTATGCTGAAGCAGTCGCACCAGGCAACAAGTTAACGAAAGGTTATATAGTACAAATGCTTTTGACTTTATAGTGAGGTTGCATACTGGGGAAAAAAGGATAATCTGACCACAGCAAGCACAATCCAGATAGAGAGGAGGAATAAAGCAGGATAGGAAAAAGACTGTTCATGTTGTTATTCCATAGGAAAGCCACTATAAACTGCTGTCTAATCCTCAGTCACTGTCACTGTTTTTTACGGTTTTGAGGCTGCAGTCTGCAGCTCCGATCCGCTCTGGACTGGGAGCAGTCTGTCTCCATCGTTCTGTCTCTAGAGGATGGGGTTACCCGGGGTGATCCCCAACAAGTGTGAAAAGCCTGTCAGAGACCTGTGAAACATGTAGCCTGCACTGCTCCACACGGACAAAGTGCTGCTGTCCACTCTTTCGCTCTCTCTCTTTGACCTTTCCACTCTACTTCCTTTCTTTTCACTTCCTCTCTCATCATGCTCCCCCATCTCTCCCCCTTCTCCTTCCTGACTCTCAAATCTGCTCCTGTGTACACCTAACCAGTCCAATAAAGGTTGTAGGTTCAGATGACTCGAGGGATGTGTCTGTGTGCCATGTTTTTACTCTCATACTTCCCTCACCCTAACCTTCCCCCCGACATTAAACATTAAAGTCCTCAATTGTGATAGTTATTCGTGACGGTCGTTACACACACACACACACACACGTAACCATCACAACTAAATGTCTGAACCCGACCTAAAATGATCCTTAGATAGATGTTCAAGTACACACATACACATACACATGCACACACACACACACACACGTATACACACACAGGTAACCTATAGTTGTTACATTCCAGTACTATCCAAACTTCCTATTAATCTTTCACCACAGGATGGAATGAAAGAAAGAAACTGTTTCCTGGCTTTCTAATGTTCAGGCTGGTAACTTCCTTTATTATATACGATAAACACACCCACATACCTTGACACTCCCGCAGTGATTTTATTTTTTTCTCGAAAGAAGGACTGTTAAATAATCATGAGTGCAGGGTCCAGCCAAGGTCACTTGAAGTTCTTATTATTCTACTGTAAAACAAGATACAGTTGCGACCTGCTCAAAACCAAGTGTCACACCATAACAGAGATAACTGTTGAAGACTTAACTAAAGCCTCTGGTTATGTATGTGTCATTAATATAACACAGATATCTCTTTGTTAGTGATTCACATCTCCCATCTCCATCCATCTGGTGAAATAAAGGGCTGTACCACTCTGTGCTTAGCAAATTCAAAGTCATGCAATACTCCTCTGTCAGTTTCAATTGAGAGTTATTTGCTGCCACCTGGTGGCCACCATGTTATATTACTCTTCTTCTCTGCAGTAAGAAAGTAGCACCAGACATTGCATTGTTTGAGTAACGGGCACATTTATTATTCCCTTTGCATGAATGTGTTATAAAATACACAAAAAGACAAAAAGGAAGAGAAATACATCCATATATTCAATAATGATAACAGGTCTTGAAACTGACTTAAACTATTTAGATGTTTACATAGCAATACATACGGCTTGTAATGGAATGATTGGACGTTTACTGCATTAGGTGTGTGTGTGTGTGTGTGCGTGTGTGTGTGTGTGTGTGTGTGTTATCTGTGTGTGAATGTGAGGTCCATGACATGATGACCTTCTCTTCCGTCTCAACTGTGGAGCGTGTGGGTGTTTAGAGGGCGTGTTCACTACTTCTTCTCTGGCTTATTGTTGCACTCCAAGAAGAAGTCGTTGCAGGCCACAGTAAGAGCCCCGACCAGGATGATGAACTCTGTGAAATCTACCTCCCCGTCATTGTTGGAATCCAGGTCTGCCATCACCTTATCCACTGCCTCCTTATCCTGGGCATTCTGCACGTGTGAGGATAGATTACACAAATGTTATCTCAGTTTTATATGCATGAAACCGTGCATGTGTATCCTGAAGCATCTCCCTACCCCCAGGTAGTTGCCGAGCTCTACGGTCAGCATCTCTTTGAGCTCAGCCCTGCTCAGTGTGTATTTGTCCCCCTCGTTCCCAGAGTACTTATGGAAGGTCTGGATCAAGAGCTGCATGGCGTTCTCCAGGGTGGAGGTGTTCTCTGATTTGGGCATAGACATTCTGGAGAAGGACGAAATGAGAGGAAGGGGGAGAGGAGGAGAAAACAAGGGAAGTCCATGTCAGTACTCCTGCCTGCAAGGAGCATGGAGGACAGCCTGCTGCAACTCAACACACGATCTCTCTCTTGCACACAAATGCATTCACACACACTCTTTCCTTTTTTATTTTCGACACACTGACAGACAGAACAATCCATGCATGGAGAAACACACAAAGAAAATGTAATCACAGGCTAAATCCCTACAACTGAGATACAACGTTATCTTCTATCAGGTCTATCTATCTAGTGGCAGGATTAGGGAGTTGGACCCCTGCACAGGGGTCACGTTTGTCGAGCTGTTTCCTCATCAGAAGATGTTCCTCTCTGCCAGTTGTCCTGATAAGATTCTGCTTCAGATTAAACAGATCCTCTGTCTGTTGCTTCGCTCCAGCGAGAGGACCTCTGGGAATCAGGATGATGACAGCAGCCGGTCATCTGAGCCAGCTGATAAGAGTGAAACTCTAAGCTGGTAAAACCAAACCAAGTTGAGGAGATATAACCAGGACATGCTGAGGCCACCTGATCTGCCTTTAACTTTGGCTCCACCGGATGGAAGAAAACACCGGAGACAGGTATAAGTCTTTACCTTTCTTGGACTTACATCACCTCTGAACTGTGAAGGATTTTCCAAACTGTCCCTCACATCAGTGTGACCCGGTTGACACAATGCTCCTCATTCTTATGAGTCAGTGGCAGAAAAAAACATATCGGAAAGACTTTTTTGGATCTTTTCAAGATATATTACGGTTCTATAAGTTATCGTTGCGTAAACAGAGAGCTTCTCCTGTCTTTGTTGTTGATTTGCCCGAGTATATTCAACAGGCCTTACACACAGCACTGTGCATGAGCAGCACCAGTAAAACATACTTTTAAAAGTCAAGTAGACACAACCTCTGAGAAAAATAGAGACACAGCTTTTAGAGTTCATGTCGGTCCTCGGCATCATTTCTTACCTGAGGACGAGTGATGGCCTGCTGGTCAGATGGAGAGAGAGAAGGCCAGAGTGACTGATGAAGAGGATGACAGGGACACCGTCTTAAATACATCCCTCACTCCACCGATCTACCCGCCCATCCCTCTCCATCTCTGCTTACCCACCAGACACCTGCTGTCCTCTCTGGACACAAGACAGATCCCTCCGCCCCCCTTCTTCAGAGACAACATATCAACAGTGAAGACATTATTGGCACTGTAACCACAGCTTCAGGTCAATTAAAGTAGCCGCAATATAACCACAAGATGCAAATGCCGATAGTTTAAAAGTGGGCTTATACTCTCAGAAGTTGGTCTTCATGGAAGTGCACATAGTTTCTTAAGAGATGAAAGTTCTGCAACAATCATACTTTTTTCAACTAAATGCCTTAGCATCAGCATTTCCTAAGCACAAAGAGTGTCCTGTTTCCCCATTTTGTACTTCTTAACCAAACAAGGAACAGGTTTATAGGGAGTGCTCCGGTAAATACAGTACCAAGAACAAGATGAATCACTTGGTTATTCGTTAAATGAGTTTGGTTTTAAGCCGCGAGGAGTGTTGGGGTATGCGTCTCGGTAGAATGTGGGGGGTCGGGTGGGGGTCGGGGGGGGGCATTCCTGAGACAGTATCCAAAGGATTCGTGTAAGACCGATGAATGGAGCCGTCACACCTGGCAGCCTTGCAGAGAAATCCCCAGACAAAGACTCTGCACAGCACAGGCAAACATGCCAATGCAACACACATGAGCACATTCACACCTCGAGCTCCAAGACACACCACACGCAGTATAATGGAGAGAGAGCCAAAGTGCATGAAAAGTCAAAGAAGAGGGAAAATAAGTGACATAAACCCATATTATCATGTTGACTTGAATGAATGCTCTGGAAGATCATAACTACATCCACATTAATGCGCAAGTACTGAAGATGTCGTCCTGTTTGATCTGCCGTCCTTGTAAATGCATCTTCTTGCTTGTGGGTTGTTGCATGTGTGTGTATGTATGTGTGTATGTGGAGGTGTGTGTGCGTGTGTGTGCTTGTATGCACCACGTGTGTATGTATAGTGTTGCAGAGTGCAGGATGGTGCACAATAGGAAGCGTATACTGTATTTCAGGATCTGGTTGCTATAGTGATGCATCTAAAGGCTGCTGAGTTTGACTATTCAGGATGTCAGAGCTATATTTAGTCCGTGTGTTGGTATCTGTGGAAGGAGCAGGTATCATTGGAGTTCTGTGGGACAATGTCAAACCATATCAGAGACACCGCTGCACACATACAGTGTTGTGTTGTGTTGTATTTGGAAGTTACACTTAAATACAAATGCAACTAAATAAAGATGGAACTGCAATTAAAAACTAAACACAATTCGGTTTTATTATATAAGGCATTTATTTTGAAAATACAGAAAGTATCTTTTGTATTATTGGTACAAAAAAAGACACTCCCAGCTTACAGTCCTTAAATGTATCCTTGACAATGGAGATCAATATGGTGTGAGTATCTGATCTGGACCGACGTTCAGAGCATTTTACTGGTTGACTGGATGTAAAATGATTATGGACTGTTCTAATGTTTAGAAGAACAGATAGGCTGTTGATTTTCTGATCCACCAAACACAAGCATCTACGGGGCATTTGCATTGGATCCAGTCTTGCTCTCACTGAGGGAGGAGGCCAGGTAGCCAATCAGAGTGAGGTATTCCTGGAAGCTGACCTTTCCATCGTTGTTCGCATCCAAACCCTGCTGCATCTCCTTAATGGCAGAGGAGCGGTTTGTATCCTGAGGATAGACAGAATATGTTAGTATGTATGAAAGAAATACGTCTAATAAACTGATTCATTATTTTTGCAGCAACATGTTTCATAGTTTCTTACCTCCATCATGCCACCAAGCTGATTCTTTACCAGCTTTTGGAAGCCACTCCCGTTCAGGTTGTCCTTCCCCTTGGTAGAACTAAGAAACGTGGTCACCACCGTCTTAATGGCTGACTCCATATCTAGAGAGAGAGAGAGAGAGAGAGAGGAAAAGTGAGTGTTGGGAGTGTCATGAAGAGATATGGACATATCTTAGTCACTCAGACGGCATGCCGTTGGGTAAAGTTCCCAGGAATTTTATTCATATGAAACTATATTAAAATGGTGTCTTTGGTGGATAAAAGGCTCATTTCAGTTATTGAGTGCATCATTTGCAGAATAAAGTACATCATAACCTTTGAATCCTTGTAAATAACTGATAGAGATCTGAGATTCAAAATTACATCTGTGCAATCATATTGTGTAATGTATTACAATCAAGGTATAACGCAGCATTTCACTCACAATTTGCATGTGTGATATAACTGAAAACATACTGAAATAAAATGCATGTTAAAAAACACATTATCCTTCAAATAAATAGTCTATAAAACCATTTAAGCCAAACACGTGAAGATGAGACAAGTGAAATAATTTGCTGTTGGACAGATCACATTTTTTAAATTAAATTGTATTTCCATTTCATATGTCTTCTCCTGAAAATAAACATATGAGAAAGGTGAGACACACGTCAGCATAGAAGAGAAGGAGGAGCGGGGGGAGGGAATGGACAGAGCCCGGAGGCTCTCTGAGGTTAACGGAGCGAGAGAGAGGATGGAAGGTTGAAGAGGAGGGGAGTCTCTGAGGTCAACACAATGGGAGCTCTGATCTCTGACGGTGGACATCTGATCCCCAGAAGCCATCGGGAGGATCCAGGTTCAGATTACGGCCTGCTGCCCGTCTGCTGCAGCACACTTCTCCTCACCCTGAAGGAACACTCTGCACCCTGTGCTCAAGTATGAACTGAAAAACACCACATAGCTCCGAGAGATTAAACTACGGGCTAAAACATCCACGTCTCCTGTTGTTTATAAGATCTCAGAGTCATGTGAAGCTCAACCCTCGGCTGACAGATCTGAGGTTCTGGTTGTTAATAACTGCTTATTGCTAGTTAAACCTGGCAGGAAAAGACAGAAACTAAATAGAAACGCATGTTTGCTTTCATTGGATGTTGTATCTGTGGTCAGTAGAATACTAATGCACTTGCATACTCATTCTCGTGTGTGTGTGTGTCGTTGATGAAGACTATACGTCTTTACACAGAAGTCACTCTCACAGGAGGTGAAGTGTTAATGATGGAAGTGATACTTTAGGATCAGGTTTTTGTTGTTGCGCATGCTGGTTCGCTCAAACACTCTGACTGCACAGAGCATTCCTTAATGTTAACAGTAACACGTGTGCTTCTCCCAAAAGCTCTGTTATCTCACAACGCACAGAGGAAACAGAGGCGCTACCAGTGCTAACAGCTGCTATTGTGGCTAATGTTTCTTTTTCTGCACACAAACACAGCATTTTATGTCTGTTCCCTTCCTATTGGTTTGTGTTGGGACACATAGCTACAGCTCGACTGCCATCCATCATCTTGGATATTGCATAATTTCCTGCTGTTAGTAAAAGAAAATGCTTTTCTTGTATAGAAAACTGGGAAAAGAGTCAACTATGACAATTAGTATTTAATATAAACGGTTGATTATTGCTGTGTAGTGAGGCTAGATACAGAGATATTGATTTAGTCCAACTGGAAAAACAGCTATGAAGATGATTGTGTGTATTTTGTGCATGGAAAAGTGACATAACGTCATATCTATGGACAATGGTAAGGCCTGTGCAACCTAATCCAGACATAATCCAGCTATCAGAAAGGTCTCTCGTGGTTCATGCCCCCGTCTATCTTTCCGTTGTCTCAACACGCAACATCTCCAAAGACCGGAGTAAATGCTGCAGATACTTGAGTAGAGTTGCTGATAAGTATCTCAGTGGTGCTTTACGAGGCCTTGCCACAGGGTTTCCACTGTGTATCGGAAACCATCAAGGGCAGCGGGGGCCGGAGGACCGGCCATGTTGACAGGGGCTTCTGGTGGTGTTGTTCAGAGTAACTG
The DNA here is from genome assembly GCF_029220125.1 of Pseudoliparis swirei. Lineage (NCBI taxonomy): Eukaryota > Metazoa > Chordata > Actinopteri > Perciformes > Liparidae > Pseudoliparis > Pseudoliparis swirei. The sequence continues at coordinate 12,926,341 of NC_079409.1, forward strand.
GAGAAGGTAAATCACCCATCTGACACAGATGTCACACCTCAATGCTTACACTATGCACGCACACTGGATGACACACAAAGACATAAAGATAGATGCACAGAAATAGAGACACACACACACAGACATCTAAAAAAGAACACCAATTAGGATGCCTGTTGTATTAACATAATTACTGGCTGAGTGAGCACAGGCACCCGAACCATGGGTTCTGTTTCATGTATCCGCTCCATGGCAGCACACACACACGCATGCACACACACACATGCACACAGAGGTGGACACACAACTCGTTGTTATACAAGTAAGCATCTGTCAACAGCATGATGTTCATAATTATTTAATGGGTTCCCATAATTGTCCCAACACCTTTCTCATATAGACAAACAGCAGCACGGGGGAGTCTGCACAGCCCATTTATCAAGATGCCTGACAGGCCACCATCCATTAGCGTCCTCTACGAGTGTAATGAACATGAAACTAAGTCGTCTTAGGTCAGAACCGGAGACATCGAGGCCACAGAATTACGATTGGCAGAGAGGAACACGTCGTGGGCTTTGTCAGAGCAAGATGTGGCCCGACTGCTGAGTACCAGTGAAGCTCTCCTTCGGCCTCTCGGCACATGCGCTGCATTCAGATTCAGAGCCTGCTGATGATCATGACTCAAGTGTAATGAATGCCTGCATGAGACCCAGTGCACCCAGTTATTTGCATTACTGGTCCCTTTGGTGCCATTTTACTGGAATAAAGCACCACACACATTGTTCAGTGAGTCACAACACTTTGGGCCTGAAACATTTTTAAATAAGTAATGTCTACTTTTGACCCATATCTTATTACCCATCGTCTCCTGATTATAACCTATGAGAATTATAACCAGGTTCATGATTTGACCTTCTTTTAAAATATTTCTCAAGGCCTAAAGCTGTAAAACTATTCTAGTAATTTGAGATAAAAAGGAAGGATTACAGCATTGGAAAAATGCAATATAATGTTGTGTTTTATATCGTTCCTGGTTCTTACAATCCCACAGACATATCTTGACATCTCTTTAGTGATCCTTACACAACTAGGCCTCAGACAGATTTTAATTTACTTATTACCTTCGCATTGAAAATGCGGAAGGTTATGTTTTGATCGCCGTGTATTTATTTATTTATTTGTATGCGTGTTATTCGCAGAACAAAAAAAGTTTTAAACCGAATCGCATGAAATTTGGTGGGATGGTTGGTTATTATCCGGGAACCATTTGATTAGATTTTGGGATCGATCGGGTCAAAGGTCAAGGTCAAGGTCATGAAAAGGTCAACATATTCTTGAATCGCATGAAATTTGGTGGAATGATTGGTTATTATCCGGGAACCATTTGATTAGATGTTGGGATCAATCGGGTCAAAGGTCAAGGTCATGGATAGGTCAAAATCATTTTTTTACCATAGCACGGTCAATTTCTATCCAATTGGCATGCAACTAATGCCAACATGTTCATAATTCAATGCCCAATCTTGTGATATGCGAAGGTATGCGCTCTACCGAGTGCCCGTTCTAGTTTAAATGTGTAAAGGTTGTGGAGCTGAATATATCTTTAGGACATTGCTGGCAAAATCCAAGACCACGAAATTATATCTGCGTTTTGTTTTTTGGCATACATTGTATAGTTATTCACTTTATTGGATTCCCTCATTGTGTCATGCTGGTGAGGACACAGACATGTTAATTACTATGTGACAAATACCATATTGCATTGTGTCTAATAATGACGGTGCATAAATTGTGGCCCTGAGACGAGGCAGAATAAAAGGAAACTCAATGTCTCATAGTGTGTACAGTACCTCCCAGATATTAAATCAAGCAAACGTGAGAGTTTTAAGGAACGACAAGTACAAACCAGTTCACACATAAGTCAGGTGGGGCCACCCAACCCACCCAGTCATCTCACCACCGACACAGTGTGTGTGCGTGTGCGTGCGTGTGCGTGCGTGCGTGTGTTTATGTCTCAATCGGTTTCTACCAGAGCCCATGAGCAACGCTAGACCGCCTCGCGGGCTCCACCCTGGTCGTGTTGTTCGCGCTCCGTGTGACCGATTCCCTGGCCGGCCAAAGCCCTCCGCGTCCCGCTGCCGGAGTCTCATCGTGCCGTCAGCCCGTCACTAATGAGGTTCAAACTAAGACCGTCAGCACAACCGGCACCGCGCGACCGTGTAACGGGGCGCAGGCGGCACACAGTCCGCGCCGTGCGCCACGGAGATGTCGGGCTTGCCCTAAGTAGAGAGGCCAGAGGCCGGACTGACACACGGCGAGTAAATAAGTAAACGTGAGTCTAGACTCCGGTTACTCTGGAAGTGTAAAGGGATTGGGGTTCGGTTCCTGAGGAGAACCGGATCCCTGCGGCCACCAAGCCTGGCAATAACAATACCCGCTAATTATGCTTAATTCATGACGCAGCCGAGGGAATAAGCTAAATAATAATGTTGTCCAGAAAAAGCGCACAACACCCTCCAGAGAGAGACGCGGCCCAGAAGTAGGAGCAGAATAAAGCAGACTCACCGTCAGGTCAGGGAGACAATAGGCACCAAAGTGTTTGTGCAACTGCGCTCCTTCTTTCTCACGGACCTCTTCTGCAGTGCTGCGCTAGATAAACCAACACATATCTTCTCCGTGATTTGACTTCTCACTCGAGCCAACTTTTTTTCCTTCATTGTCATCACAGGGCGTGTGCCTGGGAGAGAAAGAATGTGGAAAGAGGCGCAGCTTAAGCAACACTGCACTTTTTCACCAACTTTTTTATAGCAAATATGTCCATTGTTTCTGAAAACAGAGCAAGACTTTCTAATTGGGTTTCATAGGTATGTATATATCTGTTTTATACCTTCATCTACTTGTTTTTTTCTGACATACATGTAGGAACACGAGCGCGCGCATGATTAAGTGTGCTGATAGTCCAAAGCTTTCCCAACAGACAGATGTATTTAAACCACACCCTGAAACTGTCCTCACGTGTGCACAGAATGGAGAGATAGTGTTCAGGAGAAAGAAAACTTACGAACAACTTGTCAAATGAAGTCATTAGTATAATAATACTAATAGGAAGAAACATCATATTTTGTTAACAACAAATTATTTTAATTTGATTGTCCAGCTTGAAATAGAAAATCATGCTCTGCCAACAACAGACCTCCTCTTTGTGTAGAGGAGGGAGGTGATCATCACAAGATGCGTTTTACAGTTATTACAGAAGTCAATAGGCCTAATACATCAAGGCTAACATACACGCACACACACACACACACACACACTCACACTCACACTCACAGTTTTCTGACAATTCATTTACATTGTGCAACTCCCGTTTAGACCTGTAAGCACATGCAACTGAGACTGCTAGTGTGTGTGTGTGTGTGTGTTTTAGAAAACATGACAGGTTCTAATATTGCAAATGCATTGTATTCTGTGACATGGGAGTGGGAGGACGGGGTGAGAGAGGCACAGGCTGCTGGTACAAATACAAAAAGGCGGTGTGCAGTTGAAACAGGCGTAAGGGTGTTTTCCTTTTGGCTGTTTTCCATTTTTTTTGTTCAAACTGCATTACACACAGACTAGTCAGTTACAGACACACAACTGTAACATAACTAACTGAGTATCTGAGGACAGCACACTATTGGTTGAAGCCCCCATGCTTGCTTGCTAGGTGCCCAATCAGCTGCCAGAACTCCAGGAAGTTGAGCTCTCCATCACTGTTCTTGTCCAATGAGCTCATGAGCTGGTCAATGGCAGCGGGGTCGGCAGCATTCTGCAAGAAAACAGGAAGACACTTCAGATATACAGTATGTAATATACAGTATGTAAATTAAGAACCAGTAGTGGTGGTCAGTGTGGATACACTGGGATGCTATTGGGTGTGCGTGCGGCGATGAGATCGGGGCAAGCTGACACCACTGGCACACACACCAGTAATCAAGTCACAAGTAAAGCAACGTCAGCAAAAATGAGAAATAGGAGCATAGATATGTCGCCATCTAGTGGCAGAAAGTTGTTATATCAACAGTTCATGCAAGAAGAAACATGGAATTTTCCATACTTGTATTTAGTGATGGACCTTGGGAGCTTCTACTTGCTGCCACTGGGCTCTGGTTTAACATGAGAACACAACCATAACTATTCAAGACTAGAAGAGTCGAACGTGGACGTCTCTGAATTGTTTTTGTACTCTGGATCACAGGAAGGAGTGGAAAGAGTTAGATATTATTTTCAAGAACTGTTATTTGGCTCAGAAGTACAGTAAGCCACAGACATTAAACACTCGGCCCAAGTAGAAGACCAGAAGTGTCCTTTTGAACACAAGTATGACTAACAGTTCATTATGTGGTCACAGAGAAAAAGGGTCAATGTGGCATCCAGATGAAGCCCATTTCAAGAGGGATCTGCCCTTATGAGGCAGCATTTTAGAAAGCAATGAGTCAGAAAAAACATAAAACCGGTTCCTGATTGTTCTGTATCAGTTTAAATGGGTCTTTCAAACAGGTGGCTGAAAAATGTACGATATCAAAAATCTACATATTTGGTGATTGTCAACCAATCCCATGATAAAAAAACAATAAGGCCTTGTCTGTGTCTTAATACTTTCGGATTGTGACTCTCAGACACAAACACATGTGTTCCTCCAAAAGACAAAGATATTTAGCCCTAAATGCATATCATACTCTTAAAATAGAGTAATTGATCCCCTTCAATAAAGCTTGCCACTGTGGCTTTTACCAGAACATATTTCATGTTGAGTTGGTTGACTATTATTAGTATTATAGGAACAGATTAAAACCCGTTTGGTGGCAGCAGGACGGTGTACGTGTGATCAAAATAAACACTGTTGTTTGGGAACACAGTGAAGCACAGAGGAAAACGCTGTATTGGGCTTTAAATATGTAGGAAACATTACAACTAATTTGATGACGAAAAAAAACATATTAACTTGGATTAAAGACTCTACATAAAAGTGACTTAATAAGAGTAACAGGTAACATTCCCACAGCATAAACCAGAATATTTATGGCATATTCTGGCCAAAACAACATTGAATTGGATGCAATAATTATTGATGTAAATCCCTCCACCCACTGGGATGTATTCCACCAATAAACAAACAAATACAACTGCATTGCAGCAATATTGTTTTGTTAAACCTAAAATCTTTACCGTGACAAAGTTGGGCAGCTCTGCTGGGACCAGCCTGTGGAACTCCTCTCTGCTCAGTGTGTCAGAGGAACCATCGCTGCCAGCATACGCCTTGAACTGGGACACCAGCACACCAATAGCAGACTCCATGACCGGTCAAGAGGGTTTAGTCTTTGGGCCCAAAAGGTGAAAAAGAGAAATACTGTTGATCATAATAATACATTTCCAAAATACAGCTACTTTATGATACAGATAAAGTTAAAGTTCAGATAGAAGAAAACAGAAGATTTATAACGACAATTTCATCTGGCAACACAAATCATAGACTCACCAACTCCGTGTGTGAGTACGTTGAGTCTTCCTGGTCATTTTGTAGCCGACCTCTCCCGGTAAAGAAGATAAATCATTCACTCATTTCTCTCTAAATATTTACTGATTGTGTTTTCTGAACATTGCAACCAGTAAAAAACTAAACCATGTTTCCCAAACACCACAGACCTCTTTCCATGACGCAACATCAACTTAAGAGCGTATCGTCCCTGGCAGGATACGACTGAATCCTCACTCAGGAAACCTAACACAGTTAGTCAAATGTTTAACTGGGCCCAGCAGCTCAATGTTCTGCTCGTGTCTATGCACCGACAACAGTCTCCCATTTCTCCTTTGCTTTGCGTGAGTGTGTAACTGTGAGCAGAAAGCTGCAGAGAGCAAAAAGAAAGCAGTAAATCAGATATAATTACACAGTCTGTGTTGCTAAAGCCTTTGAGAACGAGGCACTTGGGTTTCACCTCAGAAAAGCCATATTACTTAAGCCAAAGCTCTGACAGGATGTGCACAATTGGCATATTAGGGAGGCAATTAGTGCCGACAAGAACTATGGCTATTTCATCCAAATATCCCCTCAACTAGTTCTCTTGTCTCAGCTGCATCACACACACACACACACACACACACACACACACACACACACACACACACACACACACACACACACACACACACACACACACACACACACACACACACACACACACACACACACACACACACACACACACATTCTTCTCCTTACATTCCCTCGGCCATCGTTGAAGGAGGAGAGCAGCTGCTAACGCAGGATAAATGACTTAAGAGAGGACTAAGAAGCCGCCTGGCGGTATTAAAGCATCAGGGTTTTCCGCGGGGCGATGCTGCTACTGGTCTTATGAATATGATTAATGAATTGGTGTCTCCGGATTTCTTGGTCTATGTTTCAAAACATAATCCATACTTTTTAAATTTCTTGATTGTCATCCGGCAGGTGGCCGTGTGAGTAGATGCTTTTTCTGCTTTAAATGCTTCTTGCAAATAAAGTGTGAGAACAACTCAGAGGTCCTTAAAGTCATACATCCGTATAGCAACACGCTACTGGGTTGATTAACAGGGTTTCCTTTCACACTTGGTTATTTATTACAGAGGACTGTACACCTGCATGACACTATGCAGTGTGTATGTGTGTGCATGTGTGTCTTATTTTCACATATAACAATAAACAGGATTTATGTAAAGTTTAATTATGGGGAGTTGGACTCTGAGTCAAATATATACTCTAAAAAACTATTAATATATATTGAATTATTATTTTACCTTTTCTGTAATTAGACATCTTAATCAGAAGCTTAAGAATTGTATTTACATATCACCTCAGGGCCTATTACGCTAACTTTCTCACAACTACCAATGCTAATTGCACAATTGTTAAAACCATGAGCCGGGTCTTGAACACACGAGTGAATTGCTCAATAAAAATATCTTTCCCATGGGAAAAAGCTGGTAACCCGGCCAGTGTTCCCTCTGTCACAAACCGGTCCAATGGCTGACTGACCACTGACTCACTAACAGGTCGTGTTTTCTTTCTTCTGCTACGTCTAACACGTTGTTGCTCCACCCATCCAGCTACATAAAAAGAACAGCAGAACAAGCATCCCAGAGGAGAAGTTAACATGAGGCAAAGTCAATCCAAGGGAAAGCTGTTGATTCATCTGCAATGGAACACAGCAATACATCACTCATGCTGTATTGATCGGTCAGCCAATAAGTAACAGATTCCACCGACATCTGTTCCCACAACGGTTCACGAGAATCACCAAAAATCGAGATTTCACCTTCGTTCTGACGTGTAGAACTAACAGGATCAGATTCAGATGAAGCCCTGAGTGTCTAATTAAATGAGGAGATGTTTACGCACTGATAAAAGGACAAAAGACAGTTATTTTATGACAGGGATGCAACAAATTTATTAATCTGCTTTCGTGACAGAGAGACATCCAGAAATAAACTACATTCTCTAAGCTGCCACAAAGCCACGTAACGTGTTTCTGCATCGACGCCCTCTGGAAAAGAACCGCAATGTGGCTGAAGGCCTTTAAATTAACAAGTTAGTGTTTAAACAGACAAAGAAAAAAACAGAAAGAAAAACAGGCCTTTCTGGAAACTACATGGCACGACTTCAGAGCCACGACCAACCTAATCAATTACAAACGCATGTTACATTCACAATAAAACAAATAAGAAACTTTCTTTTGAGTTGTTGACCAGAAAGACTCGTACATACTCAACATGTTGAGATCTTATGTGCCAACCAAATATATTAAGATACAGCGCCAACCTCTAGAAAATAAGTTAATCATATAATTCTGCAAACTTTCAAACACATTTAAAGCAATATGTACATTTTAAACAAAATGCAGACGCCTCTAAATTCACATAAAATGTTCACTAAACTTTTCCCGCCACCCGTTCTATAAATGTATGATTGACAGGAAGTGCCACGCTGAAGCCGTGAACATATAAGGATGGCCGCCTGTCGGTACCGTGTGAGAAGCTGGACGTCACGACCTGCAGGTCCTCCCGACGCCTTGCTTAGAGGCGCGGTGGTTTATGGATTGAGAACTTGAAGGATATGTAATGTGTTGTAGCCGCTTATCTTTTTCTGGCTCAAGTCCATCCCAAAACAGTATTTAGAACGCTCCGTCTCCATGATTAAGTTCTAGTGTGTGCATAAGTAAAACACCAAATGACCCGGAGCAGTTGACCCTCTTGGACAGATGGAGGGGGTCAAATGAGATCCTGTCAGACGGCAGGATGACGGATGTCGGCCTGGAAGCGTTGGTGGTCCAATAGAAAAGGTTCCCTCTGAATAACCCTCATCCGTCACGGCTGCTCTTATACTTCACCCGCCAGACGGCCATTTGTTTATCACTTACTCACGCCGCGCTCCCTGCAACTCGAGGAAAACCTTCCTTTTGTTTTTCCCAATTCATCATGACTCACCGTGGAGCGGAGTGAGAATAACATTTCGTCAAGGTGGCACAAGGTGAGTAATTGGTGATTGCGTTGTGTGTTTTTAAAGGTCATCTTGTCGGTAAAGTATTGCTTGGAGCTCTTTGAGATCCGTCACTTCCTCAGCCACGTCCTCGCCCGCTCTCTTTCCTCCACTCCTTCTCTCCAGCTCCGGGCACTGAAAACGTTTTCTTGACTTCTCTTTCAAACTCCTCCATCTCGTTCTCCAAGTCGCTCTCCTCTCCCTCCGCCTCGTCGTCTGCTTCCGCCACGTCTTCCAGAATATCTCCCAGATCTTCGGCGAACTCTCTGAAGCTCGTCTGGTCGTGCGCAAAGACTCCGTCCCGGAAGAACTCGCCGGCGAGCGCTCCGAGCTCTTCTCTTACGGACTCCTCCACGCCCGCCTCCTCCGCCTTGGCCAGGTAGGCCTGGAGGACGGCCTCAAACTCGGGGGAGGCCACGGGGGTCAGCCCCTCGGAGCGGGCGCACGCCTCCACGGAGCCGCACTGCGGCGCTGCTCTGGGGCTGTGCTGCAGGCGGCGCCTCTGCTGGTCCCAGTACTCGGGCCGGTCCAGGTGTGTGTGAGGATGATCTGCGCCGCCCCACATCTTCTCTTCTTCATGGCCGCGGTCGACTTTACGCTTGTGCTCATCTTTGTGACTCTGGGATCTCGATCGGTCCTTTCCCCGATCTCCATTGGGCTTGTTGTCTTTCTGCCACGATTCATCCTTCTTTTCCCACCGCTTCCTCTCGTCTTTCTTCCTCCACTCATCATCATCTTTGCCATTTTCACTCCTCCGCTCGTTCTTGTTCCACCGTATCTTCTCATCTTTCTTCCTCCACTCATCATCATCTTTGCCATTTTCACTCCTCCGCTCGTTCTTGTTCCAACGTTTCTTCTCATCTTTCTTCCTCCACCCCTCGTCATCTTTGTCATTCTTACTCCTCCGCTCGTTCCACCGTTTCTTCTCATTCTTCTCTTTACCATGATGTTCTTCCTCTTCCCATTGCTTCCTTTCACCCTTTACTTTCCCTTCTTTACTCTGATCTTTGCCATTTCTACTCTTCCAGTCACCATCATTTTTCTTCAACTCTTTCTTCTTTGAATCTTTTTTCTCCCATTTCTCTTTGCCACTTTCTTCAAAGCCACCTTTCTCCTTCTTCCATTCCTTCTCTTCCTTCCACTCCTCCTTGCCCTTGCGCTTTCCTCCATGGTCTTTTCCTTCCTTCCAATCCTTCTTTTCCTCCTTACTCCTCCATTGTTTACCATCCTTTGGGTTGTCATGATTTGCCTTTTTCCAGTCTTTCTCCTCCTTCATTTCTTTTCTCTCACTCTTTTCTATCCAGTCTTTATTCTCTTCCTGATCCTTCCATGGCTTTCCTTCTTCACCTCTGCTACTCTTTTCTTTCTTCCACTCTTTCTCCTTCCATTTTTTTGTCTCATCCCCGTGTCTCTTTTGCTTGCCATCCTTATCTTTCTCCTTGTCAAACTTTCCTTGCTCATGATTTCCCCGTTTCAATTCCGTTGCACCTCCATCTTTGCGCTCCCTCTTCTCTCCTTCCTTCCATTCAGATTTATTTCTCTCCTTCCTCTCATCCATGTCAATTGTATCCTTCTTTACATCTTTCCTCTTCTCCCGCTGATCATCCCTTGGCTTCTTCCGCTGCGTCTCTGTAGATCCAGCTGAGTCCTGCACGCTGTTCTCTGGCTGGCCACTGGGGGGCGACGTGATGCGCTCCTCAGCTGCTGGAGCAGCTTCACTGGCTGCCAAAGGAAACACAAAAGGTGACTTCAGCTAAAGAAGTGATCACTGAAGTGTGCATAACAGAAAAGTAACAAAAGGAGGAAACATACTGCTCTTTCTCTAGCGGTCTAATAACTATCATGTTTCTACATCTTCAACCCTCCTCCATGTCCCCTCCCCCCCTCCTCCCTCTGTCCCTTTGTACCTGAGGGCAGTTTTAATTCAGTCACAGTGGATCTCAGTGTTTCTAGTTCTTTCTGGAGGGCCGGGACACACTCCAGCTCTCTCTTCATCCTCTCGTTGTCTTCCTGAAGGACAGGGAGAGATGCCATCTCCTTTTCCAACCTACTATTTTCCTTCTCCATCTCCTTCCACTGCAGTTGCTGCTGTGCTCCCTCTTCGGCCTGTACCGTGGCTACTTTTAGCTCTTCATTCTGTTCCTATTTGTAAAAAGAAGAAGAGAGAACAGGAAAAGAGGGTCCTATGATAATATTACAAACTCAGTGACACATTTATGTATACGGTGAGGGAGGGGGGCGGGGGGGAGAGAGAGTGAGAGGAGGAGACAAAATGGAGTCACACCTGAAGTTGGGCTTGTAGCACAAAGATCTGCTGGTTCCCTTCGGCTAACTTATTTAGAAGCTCTGAACTGTCAGTATCTACTGGGACTGGAGGAACCTCGGGATGAAGCCACTCCTGTCAACAAAGTGCAAACACAGTTCAACAAGATGGCCACGTTGGAGATGACTTCTCAGTATTTGCCAGACTGAGTAGTCGAGAAGTGAGAGAACCGTGTCAATGAGAGAGCAAAGAACAAAACTCCAGAGGAGCACAGTGGGTAGACACGAGCGTAATGTTGTCTCCTGTTGAGCGTATCACACTAAAGATCCATGAGGTGGGACTCAATGTACTGTAAACTAGGTAAACAAATGGGATTGTTAATGAAAAGCTGTGAGACAGAACACAAACAGAGGAGAGGGACGGAAAAGAAGTGACAATCTGACACTCACCCCTTTTACTGGCTCCTGTGCATCCTTCAGCTCCATCGTACCATAGTCGCTCTCTGCAAATGTATTATGCAAAATGTGAAAAAAACTAAGAAAACAAGCACAAGATTTGCATATGAAGGAGGAAATGCCACCTTACCAACAACAATCATAACTTGCATCTTTGAATGTATACTTCTCATGCGCATTTATACAATTTATAAAAAGGAAAAGTGATGGACTCTATATATATATATATTTATTGCTGGTTGAAAACCTTGCAACTCCAAATTTGCAACCGTTCAGTTTAAACTTTTGTTTTTCAACCTAACAATCAGCCATTTTTAAAGAAGATATACGACGGTCAAGTTCCTAATTGTTATTGTACATGAAGGTTTTCATTCAACAACAGAAGTCATTCTTCCTCTGCTCACACGTGTTTTGCATGCAGTGCTTTTAAAACACTCAAGACTTTTTCTGCGTGCACATTCAACCAAATGCTGTGGGAGAGAAAGCGCTCATTCATAAACAAGTACACGCAAAACCTACCCTCATCCAGGTCCATGAAGACACCTGCAGGTACAATACACCTCAGTCTCAGAGCAACCTTTGTCTAGTTTACTTATAGTGTCATTTTCGGTCTTTAACGCCATACAATTCCTCCAGAAATCATGAATACAGTTGCAGGCAAAACAAACGGGATGTTTACCTCCTTAACAGGTCATACCTGAGAAAAAGATGGTGCCGAGGCCGAACAGAAGGACAGCCCCCAGGATGCATTTGTTCACAGACAACCCGGTGTCTACCTCCCGCTGTGGCAGCTGGAACTCTTTCTCTCCTTCCTCCTCCTCCTCCTCTGTCTTTCCAATCCGCTCCAGAACCGCTAAAAGAGACCTCCTTCTCCTCAGCTCTGGCTCGGCCTCCTCGCCTGTCTTCTCAGTTCTCCGCTCGCCCACCTCTGAATCCACGAGTGAGTCTAGAGAAGTGGAATGGAAGAGTATGAATGTTATTATTTATGACTATTACTTTGCAATTAACTGATTTAATCTATTCTACGGGTATCCTCAAGGCATAACTGTTGAAAACAGCAGATCATTTATTGTGCAAGTGTCCATTAAACATTGTTTTTCTGCCAGGTTTATTATTTTCAAGCTGCTGCACATTATTGGGCTCAGATTTGCTCTTGCATTTACAAAGTAGATGTTAGATAGCACAGCTGGGAATGGTCTGATGTCACAGTAAACTCCTCATGGGAGATAAGACTTGCTTCTTTATTGGCTTTGCTTTGCATGACACGCTGGTTAATTTGCTCCATAGCCATTTCTTAATTTCCCTTAAATTGTATAAATAAGGCTTAAAATCTTGAATGTTTCATCGAGAAAGTGATTACTTTCTGAATTTGTGAAACTTCTGGCCACAAAGTTGCCAAACTATGTGCATCACAATGTATTTTCAAAAGAATAAAAGGTCACTCACTGACAGTGAGCTCTAGTTAGTAAACAAACAGTGCATGAAAGAATTCACGACAGAGCAAAAGATTACCGTCTGTTTTTAAAAACGCTGTAGCAAGAGAAAAAGAGCTGCAGACAAAAAACACCAGAACAAGAACCTGAGGTCCCTCGGACGCCAATTTACTTCTGCAGGGTGTCATGCAACTAAAGGCGTCTGTGTCACATCATGCTTCCTGCCTCGTACCAACCAGAGCCTCTCCAGACAACCTCCTGGCCCAGATACGGAACAATCCCATAACCAGCTGGTCCACCAAGTACACTTCAAACACAAATAGTACAGACGGCTTAGTCTCTATACAAATATAAGGATAGAGGCATCCCAGGAGACGATCGTCATATAACCTCACACATAAGACTGATGCTGAGGTTATTATAATATAATTTAAAAAAGAATAAAGTCTTGTTGTTCATACCTGCCTGTTTCCTTAAGTCAGTTGTTTTTGGAAACAGGTCTGACTCCTCCCCTCTCGGTTGTAGCTCCTCCCCGTTTAGCGGAAGCTGAGTTCCTTCCTGTGTGAGACTTTCTTCTTCCTGTGTAAACGCCACCGCTCCCAGAGTCTCTGAGGTCAGCAGCGAGGCTGGGCGCTCATCTGGGGAGGGGGTTATGTGGCTGTAGGAGTCTGAAAATGAATCGGGGTCAGGGCCCGACAGCGTCGTGCCCTCAGGGAGGCCCTCCGATTGGCTGAGTGCATCCCTGCCAGCAACGGAGCTGTCGGAGACGTCCAAAGAGGTGGGAACAGAAGCGTCAGTGTGCTGCTCCGTGCTCGTGTCTCCACTTAGCCCTTCAGTTGTTTCTTCTGATACCTGGGGAAAAGAATCAGGGCATTATAATTCCTTAATTATTTAATTGAACGGGTTTAGAGCTTCCTTTTAACGTTGTTGGATTAAACTCAAGCAACGAGACTGATTGAAAAGCAGAAGTTTCAAACCCATTGACTTTTAATGTAAAAATCTTATTCATTTTAGGGTTGTAGGAATCATTCCTGCAGCGGTCTAAAATCCAGAAGTATATTGTTACAGATTCAAGCACCATGGTCAAAAACGTTTAAATTTATAGCCCCTGGCAAAAAAAAAATTATGCAACCAAAGCAGGGTATGGTTATAAAATAAACATTGGCCAGTCATAATATTCCACTAAGCTGTTTCAGACATTACATTACAGAAAATGATGTGTCCTGCTGTCTTACCAGGTGGCCCTCCACAGGAAGCCGCTCTGCAGGCCGGTTCTCCTCAGAACCTGGATCACAAAACACAGACACAGGAGGCACGAAGGAAAACTTTGAGTTTAATAGTTTGACATATATTTCAATTGTGACCTTTCGAAATGCAGCAACTCTAACTAACAGGTACCTGCTCCTCTGTTTATGCAACTAAATAATGTATATTATTTTCATTTGATTTATTATCAGAGAAGGTAAATGGGTGAAAGTAAGAAAGTAAAAACTTGAAATTCCAATAAGTTTCTTTCATTAGAACTATTTTCCTGTGCCTGAATAGTCTTCGAATCCTCAAATGTATTGTGACTAACCTGCTGCAGACGTAAAGCTTTCTCCATGTTGCTCCGTCCCCTCTGCCAAAGGCCTCAGGGTCTCAGCAACAGTCTCCTAGAACAAACAGACAGTCAGTGGACACGACACACAGATAACATTTGGCTCGTCTGAAGATTCAGTCAACCGTGTCTGTTTCTGCACTCTGAAACAACAGCAACGGCCAGATTGCCACTAAATAAGGCAGCGAGTGTGTGTAACTAGCCATCAGGCCAGTGGCTCTCGAGCCAATTTGCAATTGTGAATAGTAGTTAAAAAAAAGAAAAGAAACAAAGACTTATTACAGAAACCTACTTCATATCCAGGTGACCCAGAAGAAAATCAATTGGGACAAGCAGTTTTCAACGAGGTCAATCACAGTGACTTCATACACTTTACAGAGTGGTGATACCTGAGGAGTGAGGGTGGTCCCGCTGTTAGCACTGCTGCCACCTGACATGGCCCCCGAGAGGCTTTGCCCGACTCCTAAACACAAGAGTGAACATACAAAACAGATTAATAGAATAAATTCACACTAAATTAATGCAAGACGTCTTCATATACTCTGCTTTAAAGCTCTTTGTGCAATTTTTTAGTGGAAAAGTCTGAATTTTGGTTTATTAACAATGCATTTTTTTATTGAAGCGCAAGCCACCGACCCTAAGTGAGCAGCTGTATCGTCAGACCGGCCACTAGCCCACCAATAGGGTGACAGGGAGAGAACTGCAGCGTCAAATTTACATCCTGTGTTTGCCCATTCGCAGAATTTGAATACTTTGCTATTCAGCCTCACCCCTTCTGCCAATAAAGGAGCTACTGTAACACATTGCTCGGTGTGTGTGCAGGAAGCCCAGTTCCCCGAGACAATTCAGTTCTTCATTAGTAGTTTGTGTGTGTTGTGGGTCTTTTAGTCACCCTGGCTTTTGACGAGCTGGGGAAGGTTTTGGCACGGGACAGAGGTAACCAAGGCCGGCACCATTCTAGGGATACAGACGGCACAATGGGCCATTTCAAAACTACTGATCTGTTCAAATAAATGTGTCCTCACCACCAGAAATACCTATTCTGATGGAAATATTACAGAATTTTACTTTTTTCACCATAAGATTCACATTTAGTGCAGTTTTTTCCCTGAATCTCCATCTGTAGTAATGCTTCTGACCAACACGATCTTTCCAGACCAAATCAGTCAAGCAGAAACAGACGTATGAATGTCATCGGCAAGTCAGACACGAGTGTCAGGTATTAGAGCTTCATAACCCCTTTCCTCTCAAACAAAAGGTAGCAGACATAACAGAGATACATATTTATCCTCGTGTAGTCTGGCCTTCGTTATTGAATGCAGAAAGAGCGAACCACTTACATTGACACCACATTTTCTGGGTAATGACACACTTCACTCCCCAAATTCAATTCTCTCGCAGCTCCGCAATTTAGGTCTCCTAATTGAGTGCCTCCCAAGAGTAGCCTACTGAATCTAGCTTCGGGCCCCCGGAGCATTGTGGGGCGTATAGTGGAATGGCTTAAATAGATACCGACTAAATATAGCTACCATGAGATCGACGAGAGACAGAACGAGGGAGCGTGCAGAAGATGGCCATGCGGGAACACAATAAAGGCAACAGCGTATTCTGAGGACAGTGTTACAATTATTATTATTCATATATTTGTTAAACGAACACCTAGTTTATACTAGCCACGCTTTCATTTTTCTTGAGAAAAACCCAGCCAAGATGTATGATTACATCTGTAGGCCTAATCTTATCATCTTGGTCTCAGCAGGAGAAAACGACCAAAAAAGGTCATGAGAATAAACTGGAAGAGGCCATCAGGACAGCAGCGCCAGGCTGTCGGCAGGAAGCTCCATGTCCAGTTCGCCACAGCATCTTCACAGGAAGCAGCTCGAAGGGATCTGGAGTTATACAGACGGCTTGGAGCGAAGGGTGTGAAGCCGTTCAGGAAATGTCATATGGCAATAGGGTCAAAGTGAATCAAACTCAACGCAGAGTTAAACTCAGAAACATCTTGTTTTGTTTTACTACATGTTGAAGGCCAGTGAGAGCAAAGCAAAGCACGTCAGAGTTTAAAAGCCAAGACAAGTGTTAACATTAACCTATAAATACAAAGACTCACCACCTCAACAGTCAATCAAGCAACCAGGAAAAAGTGCGTGAAACGACTTCGGCGACGCACTAGAATAACAACCGACAGCAGAACAGACGTCGTTGCTCTGAAATTAAAACACGTGTACGTTAAACGCAAAGTCGTGTTTTCCTTACCGTGCGTGGTTCGTCGCGTTGCTTTAGTCCCCGCCGTCTGTCACCGATACAGCACACTACAACACACTTCTGGGGCTTCCCATCCAACTTGTGAACTTGTGTCGTGCCTCCGGAACTTGCGTGAGCAACGCGCCTCTCCGCCAATCACAGACCGCGTTGGCTCAAGTCCCGCCTTTCGTTCGTCAGTTCGACCAATGGCAATGCAGCATGTCAGTTCCTCACTGGTAAAGGTTTCCAGTAGATTGACCCACGCAGGTGATGGCGAGGGTGTCAATCTGTACGTCTTGCAGACGATAACAGCCCCGCTCCTCGGCATTTAGTCCTTGTGCTGACTCAGTGTATATTTCTGGTATCAAGAGTTAATAGTTGTTCAATGTATTCTGTTTTGTTTGTTGCTGCTCAGTATATGTTTACTATAAGACGAACTAAAACAAAGTGAAAAGAAATTCAGACATAAAGGTAATATTATTTGTAGTCATTAGTTCCTTTATTCATTGCACACCAGTTTGTGTTGTACAGTGAACATCAGGTTTCCATTCTTTAAGATCTCAGATGAGCAGGGTTGAACTCAAGAAACTTTGATCCAGTCTCTCTGTGAACATGTGTAGCTTCTGTAAAAGTGTTTCCTCGGACCCAAGAAGAGCCTCACAGACACTGAAAAACAGATGAAAACATGTTCAACATATTGAATAAGTATGATGGAGCACACCTATTCCTCATTGAAATGTCTGCAGTCTAAAATTGAGAACCTTGCTTTGAATAGTTAAACATAAACTGCATTATATAAATCCGAGTTTGCTAAGTGCTCAAGTGGTTTGTTGTCATATGAGACAATACTTATACTTGCCAATGATTTGCCAACACCGCTGATCAAACACTCCATTCCCATTGAAATAAAAGCTGGTTGAAATTACACTATAGGAGCCAACGGCGAGAAAGAGAAAATCAATGTTTGACCACTCGATCTACTCTCCTTCAGTCCGTCAGTCCAGGATCTCTTTGATGCACCAGCAGCAGAGGAGGAAGTAGAGGCATTCCTTAACTGAATGGATGAAACCATATGCAGCGTTTCCTCCAAGGAAGTTCTTGCCTCTCCCCAGACCCATGTCCCTCAGCTGCTGTCCCAGAGAGGAGGAGGAGGGTGTGGCCTGAGGAAGAGGACGCTGGGGATGCATGGCTCCGAAGAGGAATGTGAGGCAGAGGCAAAAAGGAGGGCAGTCGATGAGAAGAAACAGAAGGTGAGGTCTGACAGCCCGGTCCAGTGCAACAGCTGAGCTCTGTTTTGTGTCCTGGCCCAGTTCGCTCCTCTACTTATAACCTCCTAAACAAACTTTGGCAGCCTCCATTCACATCCTGCTTTTTCTTGACGGTTCCCTGCTTTCACACATCTGCTGATTGATTACAGGCCTTGTTTACCGTTGCTCTGCACTGTTCCTCTCTGTTGTATAGTACCCCACACAGACTCTCCCGAGGCTCCAATATTCCCTGAATCAGCTCCCCAGTTACGGGCTCGTCTGTTCACAAGCCAGAGAGTTCCAGCAGCTCCAACACACTCCCACCGCATCCCTCTCTGTTCAGGACAGAGTGGCACGCTATCGAAGTTTCTAGCCGAGTGTGCTTTGTAGTTTCATTTTACATCAGTTTTTTGGTGTACTTTGATAGAAAAATGTAAGGGATAAAAAAATTAAAAAAACATTCCAACCAAGTGATAAACAATCAGTCACTCGTATCAAAGCCAAACTCAGAGACAGAGATGAATGATATACGTATTTATATATGCAATGTATATTTTCAGATACAGGTGTAAACAGAAATGTTTCCCCATGAACAAAAAAAAAAGCATTAAAACAGAAACATAAAGTAAAAATCAATATCTGTGCACACTATTTGAAAGTAACCTTTGGCTTTCACAAATTAAAAAGTACAACATCAACACCACCACCAACGACAAATTTTAAAAAAGGATTTTCATGCAACAAAGGCATTTGTGATGAGCAATGATAGCACAAGACGGGTTCAATAACGACGCAGCGGGGCAGGTGGGTGTGTATCACACACACCGTCTAATGGCAGATCTTAAAGCTTTGGTTTTTCCAGAGTGCATGTACCTGACTGACCCAGCTGTCACTGTGGTGTGTGTGTGTGTCCATGTTCGATTAGATGCGAGCCCAGTTCAGGGTCTGAGGACGACTACGATTCCTTCTCATATTCCACGAGTGTGGCCTGAATCTCTTTGACAAGCTCAAAAGTCTTTAAGAAGAGCTTCCTCCATTCTGAGGCGTCTGTTACTTATCTAAAACGCCGTTAAAGATACAACCATAAGAACAATGATCCAATAGTAAGCTAACCAGTCCAAAGTTGATGTTATTTATTTATTTAGATGATTGTTTATTATCCGGGGACCAGTTGATTAGATTTTAACTCAAAAGTATTGAAGATGATTATTTACAGATGTTCAGGAAGTATCCCCACCCTGATGGTGACATCAAGTATCTGTGGCTAGAAGCTGTATGCATAAAGGTCAGAGGAGATTGCCATCACAGGATCTGTTTGTGAGTTTGTTAGTCATTTTTGCAGTCTGATTAATTGAGAGGCGTGTGCAGGAGTCTCCTGTAGTCCACTACATTTGAGTTGAGTACATAAGGTGACTGCATTGAAGAAACAAGGCACAATTCAAAATATGGTAAAAAAAAAATACATCATGAAATGAGGGAGGAGAAACACTAATGTGAACTTCTCACCCCTTGCTCCTCAAAAATGTGACAACAGCACCACCCACCACACGTGGCTTAACATTAGCAAAGCTCCCCAAAACCACAGCTTTTTTTCTTTTTTTAAGAGGACATTATCCCCTCAAGTGATTAAAAAATAAAACATCACAATACACAAAATTACCTTACCGGTTACAATGACATAATTTGCATAATTCTTTGCAAAGGGAAATTCATTTCTTAAACTGTTCAACGTTTCTCATTAGCCAAAGGGGCCCCTCTGACTCCTCTCCATTCAGTCAGAATCCTCTGTAAATACATCAGCCATAGATTGTCAGTGCAAACACATACGAAGGAGTCGATGCAACAGGTCAAAGTGATGCTCTTTGTTATGTAGTTCTTGCGTTTGTGGGTGACATCAATGCACAATTTACATCAAACGTCTCCTTTCTATTGATGTATTCAGGTATAATCTCCTCGATTCTTCTCCCCTCTAAAACAGGCTCGTTTTATTTGCTTTCTAAATCTAAACTAGCTCCCAATGCTGTAAGCACACAATACAGATAACTTCTAATTGTCTTGGCTTTCTCTGATGTTAGCGACCAAGTTCATTATCTTTGGCAGGACAGGTGTGCGTGTGTGTATCTGTGTTTACAGCGGGATTAGGGAGATACAGCGTTTTAGGTCCTCTCAACTCAGAAGTCCAACAAGTAATGAGTCCCAAGATAACAGATGGAAACAAAGAGAGCATGGTCATTGGTATCGTAGTCCCCCTAGTTGTCTATACAGGCTTTCGTCATCACCAGGTATCGTTCCATGGATCAAAGTTCAAAGTCCTTAGAAGGGAGTGGGGGGGCCCTCCTGATTAGGTTGGAAGCAAACTCGTTAAAATGCACATTCACCATTTTGTTTTCGAAGTCAGGTTTAATGCTTTAGTGCTCCAGTAACACTTGAGGGGTGAATTCATGCTTCAGCCTGGATCCGTTTCCAAAACAAAGAACCATTCCCATCCAGTTTGTGTTTTTCCAAACGTGCTCCAGCACCAGTCTGAGGAGGGAAACCATTTCCCTGCATGAAACAACATATGCTGAAGAGCAATGACAATCTTATTCGATGTCCCATTTATGCTCATTTCTTCATGTTTCACTTCCACTATTTTTTTGTACAATATCCCATGTATTAGTAAAGTCTTGTCTTTCTGGGGTTTTTTTTATTATCGAAAGTAAAGATGAGTTTTTTTGTAAAAAAAGAGAAAAATTGCATTTGTTTTCTTCCCGTTCTGAAATCAGCAACGGGTTTCTCGCTGGTTCACAGTAGGATGTTGAGAAATTGCAGCAGTGCTTCTCCGTTGTGGAGTGATGCGCCTGATAGTTGTTGGGTGTCGAAGACTGCAGGTCACAGTTTGGCTTTCAGAAAGACAGGAATACACAGCGACAGCAGCAAGGGAGAGATTTACTGAGACACTGGTGATCATTTTGAGTTTTTTGGCATTTTTTGCAATGGTGTGTGCATATGTACTATTGTAAGTGTGTGTTACGGGTAGCATTGAAGTGTGTATTATAGCATATGAAGGTCTGTTTGTCTTGTGATGAATTGCGGCAGGAGCGTATGTATATTTGGTGGAGTAAATTCATTGGTGTGTGTGTGTGTGTGTGTGTGTGTGGTCAGGTTCTGCGCTCTACTGGCTGTTGCAGGCACACTTCGCTCCCGGCTGAGACGATGGGGAGTCTGTTGTCCATGTGGTAGCTGATCAGGTGGCTCACACTTTCAAACCGATGGTCTTTTGTACGAACCTAAAAGAAAAAAAAGCATGAAAAGGCATGTTTACATACAAACCTACACAACTACATTGAGATAAGAAAACACGACCATTCCTGCCTCCTCCTCCCCTTATGATCTCCTACTCCCTCCCTGACTCACCACTCCTTCCGGGTCGACCAGTAGCAGGTGTTTGGGCTGACCCCCCTGCTGTCCCGTGAGGACATACTGTCCGGGCGTGGTCCCAGACTCTCGGACCAGGAAGTCTCCATCGCGGGTCAGCAGCCTCTCCGCTTCTCTGCGACTTAAACTACCGTGGAACCAGCTCTCGCACTGCAGCTGCTCCACCAGAGGGGGCGCTGCTGCAGAGACTCCCAGGGCATCGTCGAATGGCTCTTTAAAAATAAGTACACAAACATTTGTAAAATTGAATTTCTCTGTAGAAAACCTTGCATTCATGTCTATATAGGGAGGAAAAGTGTCTTCTTCTTTCCATTTAAAATCAAAATGGCTGGGCCTTGTCCAAGCAAACAACATCATTTGCCAGTCGCATGCTAAACACTGATAGTGGACTGTATCTTTAAAGTGAAAAGCTTTATGCAGTCAACCAATCATGTTACAACAAATGGCCCTGTAATGGACGAAGGAAGTCTAATTCCCTTATCTTCCTCCAAGACTGCCATCTGTGGGCTGCTCCACTCTTCAATTAGCGGGACACACTACTCTGCTCTTCTCTTTAGTCAATAATTTACCCTTACACTTTCCACATGGAAAAACAATTGAATGTGTGCGTTAATATTAATTCTGGTTATTTTGATTACAATGCACACATCTTGATATTTGCAAAACATCCTGTTATCACCGTTTCCAATTATTTGCTCTACCTACACAGATCAGTGTTTTGAGACAGAAGTCCATTTCAAATTGATTTCTCAAGCTGGAATGATATTCCCAACACAACATGGGCAGACTGGCTGGGGGCACTTACTCAAAAAGCATCTCTCTCATCTCTGTGAATTATTCCAACTGGGGGCAGGGGGGGGCACATTGACGTATGACATTGTCAGACAACAGTTCAAGCAGTTCTTTCCGCCTTCTTGAAGCAGAAAAAGAAACAGAAAAGAAAAACAAGGACCTCATTAGCCATGCATTAGTAATGCACATTTAAATGGACATTTAACCAACAACAAACCAAAAGACACAAGATGCAAAAGACACAAGAGTGAAACTGTTATATGGTAACCTTGTGCTCGGAAGTGACAACCTCTGACCGGAGACAGTGAAGGACAGAGAGAGAGACAGCAGACAGGCAGACAGACTGGTAGAGGCGGCAGAGGCTGCTTGTGAATGTCATTCTGGCCTGGCTGTCCATAAGGCTGCAAACACAAGCATAATAAACAAATATAATGTCATGTGTCCATTACAAATAGCTTGCTATGAAAAAGGTTACAAAAAAGGAGATGATTTGATTCATCACAAACCGCTCTATCTAGCCTTTTTTAAAGCCTCGACTCAGACTTTTCTGTATTTCTGTAGTCCCTGTTGTGTGTGTTTATTTTCTCTTTAGCCACCTGGGCGGCACCTGGGCGGTCAATGTCAATCATCAGTCCACCAGAGGGCATTTTCCCAGAAAAGGGAGGGGGAAAGGGACGTCGGTGGAGCAGCTTCGTCCTCTTCTTCCTCCACATCAAACCGTCGAAGCAGACCATGAGAAGAGAAAAGTGGCAGATACAGATTATGGGTGGCAATCAACACAAGTTCATCATTTTGGGACTCAGGAGCCATTCTGAGAAAAGTGGCGAAGATACAGATTATGGGGTGACGAATACGAACACAAGTTCACATTTGGACTCAGGCGAGGGACATTTACCTGTCATGAGGTGTGACCAGCTTGGGGGTTCTTGAGGGAGGTACTGTTGAAAAACGCAGTTGAAGGCTGACCGATGGTGCTGATGACCTCCTGGGCTAAACCCTCTGAACACTCCAGGATATGACACGCTGAAGAAGAGGCACAAATGACTCATGAGGAAGCTGCCGCAACATGTCTTCGGATGAAGTATGTACACCGGGTTTGTCTAGCTGCCGGCAAAATATCCAATCCTGTACTCTCGAGCATTTTCAACAACAGTACATGTGTCTTGCTCGGGGCTACGAGCAGTCATTTCTTCAAATAAATGACCTTAAAAACCTGAGGAATGATTAAAGTGCTATTGTGTGTTGGTAGAACATTAATCACATGAAATGATTCAATAGATTTATTTTGCTGTTCTGGAGCTCTACGACACCGAGCTCTACAAAAGTATTTTTTGTCCTGTATTTCCACATTGCTTGGATAATCAAGACCCGTGTTTATAAAAGCTCTGCCAGCCTTCCATAAGCAATACATAGAGCTGCCCATTATGAAACAATAAAACTCTGGACTTTGCTATGCCTATTACTGGTGGTAAATACGCCACTGTTTACCTCCTTCCTCCTACACACTGAGTCTGTAATGTCTCCAGTGGGTTGTGTGTAAAAATTCAAAGGAGTATAAAATAAATAGAGGCCATATCATCTATTAATATATGATTCATTTATCTTAATACAATGACTATTTACAGTAATTGCTGAAAATGCAAGTTCAACATATACTCGTAACCAATGACTCACAAATTACAATGTGGAAGAGAACATTTGAGCGTGTACCAAACAACTTCGGTCAGAGTTCTAAGTAATCTGATACTTTGGGATGAAGTATAACATGTGTATTTTTTTTCCAGGATGGCCTGAGTGCAAGTCTGATCATGGCTGCCTTCCTTCTGACACCTCTCTGAGTCTGATGTTCCTTTGGCCATATGCTACAGTGCTCAGGTATGTATCCTGGGTGAAGAGACAGGTAAGACAGGTCTGTGAGGAGGTGACATTGATTTGACAATAAAGGTGAAGGCAGGTTGGGATAGAAAGGTTGAAAAGAACCAGAGGAGAGAGATAAAGCAAAGCTGCTCTGGGACCACTTAAGTCATAACTGGGAAGCTGAAAACATTCAGCCCTTGAAAGCAGAAGGGACAGGACAGTAACAGGAATGACAAGCTTGGAAGAGTACAGGCGTGCACACTCAGCGAGACAGTAATGGGTAGGTGGCATTCATAAGATGAACTCATCCATGACAGGACTGGAACTTCTGAAGTGGGTTCAGCCTGGGCTGTGAAAAGCTGCTTTCAGGTCTGGGGGAGACAGGATGAGCTGAGAAAGCCCAGCGCAACCTAAAGGTGAAGCTCAGGAGGGCAAGGACTCCTACAGGAGGAAGCTGGAGGCCAAACTCAGCTGAACAACACAAGGGAGGTGTGGTCTGGCATGAAGCAGATAACTGGCTTCAAGGTGGGAGGGAGACAGCCAGGGGCTCCTGGAGAGGGCCAACGAGCTGAACTGTTTTTTCAATAGGTTCAGTTCACAGCCCTCCCCGTCTCCTCCACATCACACCTCCCAAACACCTCCTCCCCTCTGTCCCCCTGCTGAGCTGCACATCCACCGGCCTCAATAACAATGGGCTCCTCTACCTCCCCTCTCTCTCTGTGACGACTGACCAGGTGAGAAGACAGCTGGAGAAACTACACCAGCGCAGAGCTGAAGGTCCTGATGGCATCAGCCCAGGGTCCTAAAGACCTGCGCCACCCAGCTGTCTGGTGTCCTGCAGCGCCTCTTCAACCTCAGCCTGAGGCTGGGGAAGTCCCGTGCTGTGGAAGACGTCGTGCCTGGTCCCTGTCCCAAAGAAGTCAGCACCATCTGGCCTCAACGACTACCGACCGTCGCCTCACCTCCCATGTGATGAAGGTGCTGGAGAGGCTGGTCTTGGCCCACCTCCGCCGCAGGTGAAATCATCGTTGGACCCTCTGCAATTTGCTTACCAGCCTCATGTGGGAGTGGACGACGCCATCATCTACCTGCTGCAACGAGCTCAGTCGCACCTGGATGGAACCGTGTCTCTGTGAGAGTCACTTTTGACTTCTCCAGTGCATTTAACACCATCCAGCCGCTGCTGCTGAGTGAGAAGCTGCGGTGGCAGTGGACGCGTCCACCATCTCCTGGATCACTGACTACCTCACAGGCAGGCCACAGTTTGTCAGAATGGGCCGTGTGCTGTCTGGAACGGTGGTCAGTGATGTTGAGCCCCACAGGAACTGTTCTGTCTCCTTCCTCTTCACCCTGTACACCAGTGACTTCCAGTACAACACGGAGTCATGCCATCTGCAGAAGTACTCTGATGATTCTGCAGTGGTCGGGTGTATTAGGGATGGACGGGAGGAGGAGTACAGGGCAGTGGTGAGTGACTTTGTAAAGTGGGCCGATGAGAACCACCTGCGGCTGAACGTGGCCAAGACCAGAGAGATGGTGGTGGACTTCAGGAGGAAGGCGACAGCTCCTACACCTCTGAGTGTCCTGGGAGTGGACGTGGACATGGTGGAGGAGTACAAGTACCTGGGCGTCTCCATCGACAGCCGACTGAACTGGAAGGCCAACATCAACGCTGTGTACAAGAAGGGATGAGTCGACTCTTTTCCTGAGAAAGCTTGATCCTTCAACGTGTGCAGCAAGATGTTGGAGTTGTTCTACCAGTCGGTTGTGGCCAGTGTACTGCACTTTGCCATTGTCTGCTGGGGAGCAGCATCGGAGCCGGTGACACCAGCCGTCTTAACAAACTGGTTAGGAAGGCTGGCTCCATCATCGGCTGCCAGCTGGAGCACCTGGAACAGGTGGTGGAGAGGAGGACGTTGAAGAAACTGGTGTCCATATTGGACAACCCGGACCACCCTCTCCACCACCTCCTACAGGGACAGAGGAGTTCTTTCTCCAGACGTCTCCTCACGCTCCGCTGCCACAAGGAGAGATACAGGAGAACATTCCTGCCGACGGCTATGAGGCTCTACAACAGTTCACCTCTTGCCAGATCACCCTAACCCTTCTTATATTTTGTGTTTTGGTTTTTTTATTCTTGTGTGTTGCTGCTACTGACTCGACAAATTTCCCCTTGGGGATTAATAAAGTATATATCTATCTATCTATCTATCTATTTGCTCTACCTACACAGATCAGTGTTTTGAGACAGAAGTCCATTTCAAATTGATTTCTCAAGCTGGAATGATATTCCCAACACAACATGGGCAGACTGGCTGAGGCACTTACTCATGTCAAAAGCATCTCTGTGAACGTTTCCATTAGCTGCAACTGGGGGGCGGGGTTTGTCCACATTGACGTATGAAGGGTCATCAAACAGTTCCCGTCCGCCTTCTTTGGCACCCACTAGAAGCAGAAAGAAAAACACGGGAACAAGACCAGGGACCTCATTAGCCATGCACATTAAATGGACATTTAACCAGACACAATATGATAAAACAAAGCACCAAAGACACAAGAGTGAAACTGAATTATGTCCCAGTTGTGCCTCGATGACAACCTTCTCCTGTTGGACAGTGAATGACAGAGAGAGATGAGGCAGACAGGCAGACAGGCAGACAGACAGACACTCACCTGGTAGAGGCGGCAGAGGCTGCTTGTGAATGTCATTCTGGCCTGGCTGTCCATAAGGCTGCAAACACAGAAGCATATAAACAAATAATGAGTCATGTGTCCGTACACAAATAGCTTGCTATGAAAAAGGTTACAAAAGGTTAAAAGATGATTTACTCATCACAAACAAACCGCTCTCGCCTTTTAAAGCCCTCGACTCAGAGCTAAGCTGATACTTTCTGTAGTCCCCGTTAAGCTTGTGTGTTTATTTTCTCACCAGCGTGGCACCTGGACGGGTCCGCATGTCAATCAGTCCACCAGGGGGAGGCTGTTTTCCAGGGAAATTATTATAGTAAGGGACGTCAGGAGGTGGAGCAGCTTCGTCCTCTTCTTCCTCCCACGCAGAGCCGTCGAACGGAGCCATTCTGAGAGAAAAGTGGCAGATACAGATTATGGGTGACGAAAATACGAACACAAGTTCACATTTTGGACTCAGGCGAGGGACATTCCTCACATTTACCTGTCATGAGGTGTGACCAGCTTGGGGGGGTTCTTGAGGTACTGTTTGAAACGCAGTTCGAAGGCCTGACCGATGGTGCTGATGACCTCCTGGGCTAAACCCTCTGAACACTCCAGGATATGACACGCTGAAGAAGAGGCACAAATGACTCATGAGGAAGCTGCCGCAACATGTATTCGGATGAAATATGTACTCCGTGTTTGTCAAGCTGCCGGCAAAATATCCAATCCTGTACTCTCGAGCATTTTCAACAACAGTACATGTGTCTTGCTCGAGGGCACACGGGCAGTCATTTCTTCAAATAAATGACATAGAAAACCTGAGGAATGATTAAAGTGCTATTGTGTGTTGGTAGAACATTAATCCACATGAAATGATTCAATAGATTTATTTTTGCTGTTCTGGAGCTCTGCGAGCACCAAAACACACAAAAAGTGTTTTTGTCCTGTGTATTTTCCATCATTGCTTGGATAATCAAGACCCGTGTTTATATATTCAGCACATAAGCAATAATAAAGCCGATTATGCAAAACAATTAAAACAGATCTGGTACTTGCTATGCCTATTTGGTGGTAAATGTACTGTTTACCTCCTTCACTCTGCACACTGAGTCTGTAATGTCTCCAGTGGGTTGTGTGTAAAATTCAAAAGGAGTATAAGAAATAAATAGAGCCATATCATCTATTTAATATGATTCATTTATATCTTAATACAATGACTATTTACAGTAATTGCTGAAAATGCAATTTCAACATCTGTATCGCCAACCAATGACTCACAAATTACAATGTGGAGAGAACATTTGAACGTGTACTGAAGCAACTCGGTCAGAGTTCTGCGTAATCTGATCACTTTAGGATGAAGTATAACATGTGTATTTTTTCCAGAGGCGGCCTGAGTGAAGGTGTCATTTTGCTGTTCCTTCTCACCTCTCTGGTTGACTGGGTCTTTGGCCACATATGCTACGTACTCAGCTGTATCCTGAGGGAGACAAGGTGAGACAGTCAGGGGAGGAGGAAACATTGATTTGACAACAAAGTGAAGGGCAGGTTTAGGATAGAAAGGTTGAAAAGAACCAGAGGGAAGAGATAAAGCAAAAGCTGCACTCTGTAAGTCATAACAGAAGCTAGAAAACATTCAGCTGAAAGAGAAGGGACAGGAAGTAACAAGATCAAGCTTGGAAGAGCAAGACTGCACACCAGCGAGACAGTAATGGAGTGAGTGGCATTCATAGGAGTAGACAATGACAGAAGACAGGAAGGAAGGATATGCAGGCTGAAGAAAGATGGAAAAAGGCCAGTGAGATTGAGCTGAGAGAATGACTCACTGGGTCTCCTCCAGAGGCGAAGGAGATGGACTGCATGTGATGGTTGGCGATTATCTGTGGAGAAAAATAAAGAGAGAGAGAGAAAGAGAGAAAGAGAGAGAGCACATGGGTGACATGAAGTATGTGTGATATGAGATGAAAGCATGTGGATGGAGAGACAAATGTGGAATCATTACTGAGAAAAGTGCTTTTTCCCTCCATGGAGAGGATCAACGCAGCGGAGATAGAGTGGACCGTGGCTGGAACACCTTTTTAACAGTCTGCAGTAACCGCCCATGTTGGATCAATAACAACATCAACACTAGCTAATGCTAGTGTTGATGTTGTGGTCCATATCCGTGGCTATATTTGTGAATGGATAGATGTGCACGGGGTGTTTCTTTGCGCTACGTGTTAATGTGTGTGCACTGCACTACTTTATACCATCTCCCCAAAGAAATAAACATCTTTCAGCAGCTATTAAGTCGTAGACGGAGGATCACATCCTGCCCCGTGTGCTGCGTCCAGAATAAACGACGCAAACTAAGTGGAGAAGCTCTAAATTTACCTCAGTATCCACATAAGGTCCCAACCCCAAGGTCACTGAGATAACACTTAGAGTTAGGTCGTGTTTTATTTAGAAATGTCAAAGTCCAGTTAAAAAAATTTCATATAATATATAATCATAATTTATTAATAATGTATTTGTTGTTATACATACAAGGTCCAACCTTCTGTGAAATGTTTGCCAACTAAAATCTCATAATTTAATTAATGAGAGTGAAAGCAGTAGGAATAATATACATGCATCTTTTCATTTACATCCATCCTTGGAAATAAAAAGACAAATAATCAAAACACCTTGAAAATTACAATAACATGAGGATGATGAAAAATAAAAAAACTTTTACATTTTCATAAAGAAAATTTCCGTTCTGAAGTTGACCTTTAAAAAAGTAGTTCTGTATAATCCTTAAATCCACATGAAATCCCTCAAGCAGAGAGTTCCTCACTGCTTCAGCAGACTGCACAGGCCAGGTGCATTCTGGATACTAAACACACCTCTGGCTACGACGGGTCTCGAATAATCTGATGCATCTTTGACTCGCGGTCAAGTCGGGGACAGATGTCCCTCACCGACAGGTTGTGAGGAAAGATTCACACAAAAGCCGCTAAAAGGGTGAGCGGGTTTACGTCTCACCTGTTTGCAGTCGGCGGCCAGCAGGTTGAGGCTGCTGGTCGAGATGGTGAGGCTGATCGTCATGCCGGCAAACTGCAGGTTACTCTTCCCCAGGATGGATGTCATACAGCGAGAGGACGGCTGAGGGGGACAGGGATGCGCTCCATGAGTAAAACACAAAACAAGGTGCACAAAAAGAAAAACGACAGGCTTCTTTATTTGTTTTTACTTTAACAAGCGCAATAATCTGTTGAGTCCTCCCTGCCTGTGCATGAGCCCGGGGGCGTATGTGTGGACAGGCCTGTGTGTGGGAGTGGAACAACAGCTGCAATTGTGAATGTGATCCTGTCTCCAAGGCCAACTGTGACCAATGGAG
This sequence comes from Pseudoliparis swirei, assembly GCF_029220125.1. Taxonomy (NCBI): domain Eukaryota; kingdom Metazoa; phylum Chordata; class Actinopteri; order Perciformes; family Liparidae; genus Pseudoliparis; species Pseudoliparis swirei. The sequence goes on from NC_079409.1 coordinate 12,956,210, forward strand.
AGCAGGCGGGACAGTTCACATACTGAAGGCCGGGCCAAGAGCATCACGCAGACCACGGCAGCCCGTTAGTCCCAATCCTACTCCTGTTCTCATGGCTCTCATCCATATCTCAGCCACATTGACCTCAGTCCAGCCAAACCAGAGGGACTGGTTTTTAGCTATTCTAGTTCACATTCTTTTACTGCAGACATTCCTTGGTCAGATCTACGGCAACAGGCAGCTGGATTTAGCCACCTGTTTTATGGACCTTTTGTGTGGATGTTTTTAGTTTTACAGGAATACTGTACACAGACACATGCCGTCTGAACACATGCAGACTGCCGGCTGTGTCTGCTTGTCTGCAATGCTTCTTTGGCCCGACAATGGCTCCTCACAGAACTACTACTCCGCCTCTCCAGCCTCCCTTGTGACAAGAAGGCGGGAAAAGGGAGACCAGAGAGTGATTGGTAATTACCTGCGAGTAGCCCACTAACCGCAGAAGTGTACACTCATCCTAAATCAAGTGTGTAAGTGCGTGTGTGTGTGTGTGTGTGTGTGGAGAGTATGTGACTGAATAGCCAACTGACCACAGAGTGGACAATCAAGCTAAATCTAGCTCTTATCTAGAGAACCCTTCCCACTTAAGCCATATAAATAAATAATGCCCTGTAAGGGAGTGTGCTTGTGTACATGCCGTGTACCTTTCTCCTGCGCTGGGCTCCTTTGGCTCCGGGCACGGCCTCGCACACCACAGAGATCGCCTCCCTGAAACATTGACAACATAAGTGTTACAACAGCATGTCATTAACCCTCTCACCTTCCCTGAAGCACAATTATGTGGAGTCTTTGCCATGGAGACAAACGGCTCGACGGAAACACCAGGATCCCAGAACAACACATGCAACAACACACACACACACACAAGATTTAATGAGTGAAATGGTGTGTGTAAAATCTCACCTGGTGACCTGAGTTCTGGTGTTGAAGTCCAGCGCTCGCATCGACTGGAGCACCTCCACACAACCCATGTACTGCACAGGAAACAGGAAGGCAACATATTAGCCTCAGACATTTCCTGCATCCCACTCCATTGAACCGATGGAGCACAACAGAGCAGAGGGCAAAGACCTTTTTTTAAGCGTTTCTGCGTCGGTTTCTACAAATGTGAGAGGAGGGTGTATGGTATGTGTGCAAAGAAACTGTCTGGAAAGAAGATGTGTACTTATGTATATTAGCAATGGGGCTAGCGAGAGTGTGCCAATCACTTACGCGGACACTGTAGGAAACACCGGTGGTGCTGACCACACCGTCGGAGTGCAGCCAGCCGCGGGTGGGCTTGTTGACAAAGGAGCCATGGCGCGTCCACTCATCTCCTCCCAGCTGCCCTCCTTCCACCCGGGCCTTCCTGGACGCCCCTTCCGCCCGGGCCTTCCTGGACGCTCCACCCAGCCGGTTCATGTCCTGCAGAGGAGGTCGTGGAGGGGGAGACGGAGCGGTTAAAAGGGGAATCGGGAGATGAAGCGGAGGGGAGGAGCTGGAGCTGCTCCAGTTGTCCCCGGAGAACTCGACAGGAGCGCGAGGCTGCTGCAGCCTGCTCGAGGCCTTGAGTCCTGGGAGAAGAGTGGCAGAGACACCCAGCCGGAGGGAGCCCAACCGTGGGAAGAAGGAGCAGAGGGTGGTAGGACTGTTCTCAGCCGGGCGGGGAGAAGAGGGGGGCAAGATAGGAGTGAGCGACGAGGAGGAGAGAGACGAAAGTAAACCAGGGGAGGGAGTGAGCGGTGTGGCAGGACTGGAAGGAGGCAACGATGATGGATTGGAGTTGGTTTCATCAGTTGAGCTCAGCGATTCACTCCGAAAGTGGGTGTACTTGGTTTTTGGGACAAGCTCCATAATGAATCCTTCGGGTCCGTTTTTATTCCCGCACAAATCCACACAGCAGGCTCTAGTGATTCAATCAAAGTCTTTGTCTCAGTATTCAAAGTTTTTCTCTAAAAGGACACACAGCCATGTGTCTGTCTCCCTCTGAGTAAGAGCTGCCTCCATCCGTCTGGTTGTCCGTCCTCCACTCATTACCAGGCGCCCAAAACCGAATGGCTTTAAGAACGGCTTCGTCAGGATGAGAAAAGGCGCAGAGGGAAAGTGGGGAGTCCCCGTTAATGGTCGAATGCAGCTGAACAAAGTTTCGTTTTAGCGCACCAGGGCGGATCATGTTGTCCTCAGTTCACTTTATAAATCTGCATCAATGTTCATTGTGTTCCCATGATGATGAAATGGCCTTTAGCTGGCAGAAAAGGGCCAGTTATCCAGCAGTCGACGGCACCGTGGAGAATCAACACGAGTGATCGTCTCTCAACGCCGCCTCTCGCACGCGTCTCACTGCACTCTTCTACGTGGCGTGTTTACATGCGTGTGAGGAAGTCTAAACCGTCCCTGCTCCCCTTGTCAGCTCCATCCTTCTTGATGCGTGGCCATAAAAATCCTATTAGCGGCCAACGAGGGGATCGCTCGGGCGGCTGCACGCAGACACGGCAGCAACACACACACAAACACACACACAAACACACAGCTCCAATTAGTCAATACTACAGTGAGCACCTGCAGAGCTCACTGAAGCTCAGACCTGCTGAAGAAGAGGCTCACTGATGTATGGCTCGTATCCAACGCAGCACGCGTTCTGTTACACCCATCTTCTCAAATCTTTCACTCCCTCTCCCTCTTCCTCCAAATGATTTCATGTCCTCTCTGAATGGCTCCCGCTCTCCCGGCGTCTCCTCCTTCCTCGTCTTCTCTCCTCTTCCAGATCACTTCAGGTACTTTCTCTGCATCCTTTCCTCCCTTCTCTCGGTCTCCTCTCTTCTCCTGGAAGCCCTCTCTCTTTCTCCACACGATGTACTCTGACAATCTCTGTCTCTCCAACGTCTCCGCCCTCTCCCGCGCCACCACTTCCTCTCTCCTCTTCCAGATGATCTCCCCCGCCCCCTCGCCCCCTCCCTCGTCTGCCCGCCCGTTCTCCAGGCTGTCCTGTTTTACTATCCCCGTCTAATGTATTAATGGTGAACCCCGTCTGTCTGCCTCCCTAACGTTAAGGGATGGCTAGAGGCGAGGCATGGTCACCTATATAGACACCAGTAGAAATCGGAAAGAATACAAGTTAAGACTGGGCCGGCAGTGTTGGGCCCGTTCCTGACAGAAGTTCCTGATATGGCTAAAACAAGTGAGGCTGCCTGGTTTTAAATGTGTTTCCTAAAACTCGCCTCCTTGGTGGAGATGTGTTTTCTTCTTTTTGGAGCACCATTAGATAGTGATGGGTTGAGTGTGAGATGATGCCTGTCTGGCACAGGGACACACACTGCAGTAGCACGGTGGTGCTGTAACACCGGGGAATGTAGGTCATTGGCTGATGACGACTACCGGTGGGCTTGTTGTGATGGCAATGAGACCTGATTTGTCAGTTTTGAACTCCCAACCCAGGGTTCCCTGAACGGTGCTGGATGCTCATCAGAGTTGAACATGAACTCACCCAGCTGGAAAGGCTCAAATAAAACTGCACTTGGTTGTGATGCAGATCCCTCTATGCACCTCTCTTCTCACCCCGTTACTCGTTTACTGCCTGGTGGAAATACCTGAGAGAAGAGCGTTGACACGGCGACATGTGATATGAACAAGTCAAGTGTTACACTTTGGAACCGCTTCCTTCCTCATCTAAAAAGGCTCATCAAGCAGCAGGTTAGCTCTCAGTTCAATGACACACTACTGAACAGACATATTCTGCATAGTCCGACCTCGAAGGTAAACAGTCAGTTGACAGCAACGGTCTCCTGCAGCGTCCCAAAGTAGCACAACAAGCGTCTGCAACAGCTTGACCTCAGGAGGCGGCAAGGCTGCAGCGAGCTGGCTGGCCGACACCCCCGTGCCGTTTAGGCACTCGTCTTATTTACAATCTCTTGACCTTTACTCCCTCAAAAGGAGAGCCAGGTTTACACACTTTGCCTCGACCACTTACGCAGTGTTGTAAATGTGGCACCGGCGTTTTAGTGAGGAGGTTGATTTTTCCACAATAACATTTTAGAACTTAACCGTGTCTGAAGTGCAGCAAACCAGCTTGTCGTGGGCGCTGGACGCATTGCAAAGGAACAGTCGCCTACACCAGTCTAGCACCACAGAGGGACCGTCCAGCAATTCTAGCTAGTCGTCCATCTGGTCTTGGCCAAAAAGCACCATGGAGGATCCAGTCGTCCTCACACACTGCCAGACAGGCTGGGATGATCTCCAGACAGCGGTCAACAAGTATGGCTGAAAAAGTCACAAAAGAGACCCGGTATTTGGACAATCAAAGATTGTGTAGAACACACAAAACAGTCGGTCACACCAGATAATGAAACCAGAAAAGGGAATTAGGATTTAGAAAAGGCAAAAAGATGCCCTGCCCGAGGACGTGTTAGTGCACAGAAGCGTGTAGGTCAGGTGACTGCAGAGGAAATGACCCTCTACATGAGGAGAAATCCTGAGTCCCCCACACACACAGACAGTAAAAGGAACAGACTGTCCCAAACATAGCACCTCTAATGATCAGTGATCAGTGGCCAAGGGGCCGAGCAGCAGAACAGAGTGATGGGTACAAGTGAAACCAGTACGATCATCTCATTGATCCAGTCCTTCCTGATAATGTCACATCAGCTTGACCGATGAAGACGGTAGTTGCCAGGGACAAAGGTGAGATCAGGACAAGCGAGGCTGCACAGAACGGGGAGGGGGAGACAGGTGACCTGAATCAACCCTGAATCTCGGAGTCTGCCGAGCTTCGCATAGACAAAGACCGTCTGGTAAAGAAAGAAAACAACCCTGTCTGAAGAAGAAAGTCTAAAAACTGCACACAATTATTGACTTAACAAGCCTACCGCTTATTATCTACTAAATATACACGGTTACCTAATGCACTGGTTGTAAAAGACAAGAGGAAAAAGAACTTGACATCTTGCTCCGTCTGCAGCTGCTGCCTGTTGCTATGGCAACAGACATTAAATAGAGATGCCTGCGGAGGATAAACACAGAGAAGTCCTGACAACTGCAGAAATCTTCAGACAAAGAGCTAACTGCCGTGTCAATTCACATGACAGCAATTAGTTGCGGCATCAAAGAGAGTTTCTTCAGACAACTGCAGGACAAACTAGACGACTAGAAAGATCAATAGGTTTCAGGAAATGATCAAAGTTTGAGCGGCGTCGCGCCAGTCATAAAACACAAACAATGTTGGCATCCCAAGTTGGCTGCATGCGCTGACTCCAAAGAGGAAATGTCAAACTGGATGTCTGATAATTCAAAAATACAATAGTCACTTTTCTAATAACAGTATAAACAACAACAACAACAACTACACTCACCATGTACGTCAAACAGTGATGTTTACAAAACTTGCAGAAAACCCTGAATATTCTGTGCAGCAGTTAACAAAGATCATCATTGTTTAAACCCTGCAGAATATGCACGTAAAGAATACAAAAGCACAAGATAATCTATATTTACAAAAAAAAGTTATTTCAATTGTTTCGTACAAAGTGAGTCAAACCAATTTCCCTAAGACTTTGTTTATGAATGGAAAAGCATAAGTAGTTGTCGTTTTAGTTTAAAAAGCATAGAGTTGATAATCCATGGTGATTCATCTAAAGCTGGGCTCCATATTCACATGAGAACACATTCATGTTTAAACAGCCTCAGACGGTCCGGTCATCCTGCCTCTCCGTCCGTCCACTCCCTGAAAAACGGGCTTTTCCTCTGATCCGCTCTTCCACTCGATTAATTCACAAAGTCACTGCCGGCAGGTCCTCTCCATCTATCCTCTCCTCCGTCTGGCTGCCTCCTCTTCTTTACTTCCCTCTCTTTCTCTCTCTCCCTCCCTCTCAGCAGATGGTGAAATGGGAGTGCTACCAGGATGGACAGTGGCACTCCTTCATTGTACTCCTCTTCTCGCTTCACGTCTGTCTCTCATTCCCACTTTCCTTTCCCCTCTCTCTGTTAGAGGGACGGGCACGCTGTCTGTCCTCCCCTCCTCCCAGTCTGGGTGGGTGGGTGGGTGGGTGATACTCTCTCTCTCTCTCACTCACACACACACACACACTTCTGCCCTCCCCACCCCCCTTTCTCCCATCCTACCGCCTTCCTGTTTCCTCCCCTTCCCCCCACCTCTCTGCAGCCTCACTCATTGAACAGTGTAGATGTGTATGCACACTCCTGCACATTAATGCACACACTCCAAATGGAGATGGGAGGGAGGGGATGTTTGTGTGTGCATATGTGTGAGGGGTGAGGGGGGGTATTCAAGACTCCTCCCTTATTCATGTTTGGTAACCTGAGAAACAGAGTGAATAAGGGAGAGGGAGGATGGAGACAGGAAGAGGGTTCACCCTCCCTCTCAGGACTGAGCACAGAGTGACATCAGGTCACTCTACAACCTTGATGAAACTGGACAAATCAACAAAAAAAGAAAAGAAAAAGATTTTCCCTCACGTGATACACATTCCCGACTGGTTGTTACTACGTGACTAGAGCTCGCTCGGGGAAAAGGACAGGTTTTTACCAGGCGGGCAATTACTGAGTGAATCTGTAGAGGCACACCGAAAGCAGAGATCCCACCGATAGGTCCCGACATCCGAGCGGATGTGATGCGACAGCAGCGTTACGGAAAGAGGAAACCACCCACAGAGCGACACGGGGACACAGCAGAGCCGAGAGCAAAGAGTCCTCGAATGACACCGCGACACACAGCTGCTGCAGTACTACGTTTGACCACTGCACCGTCACCATGTCGAGTGGTGCACTCAGGGGTGTTTCAAGGATAAAAATCGGAGAATGTCATTCGAGGTAACATCCATCCCCATACACCACACGGGGAGGAGAGCGAGGAGAAGCCCCTCAGCCCGCACACTGCACCATGCCTGGAACCAGTGAAGCGTGGGATGACACGGGGCTCAGGGTTGACAACAAGATCAGCTTTTATTTAAGAAAGGCATATATTTTGGAAAGTAAATGAATCACTTTATATAAAAAAGTTAATCAGCTGATCGTTTATTTGGTACCAAAACAAATGCAGTCTAATGCAATCAATTGAAGCAACACCTCTTTAGGTGCAATACAATACATATTATGAACATGTTTATGTATTGGAGAACACGTTTAAAAGACTGCAGGTGTTAACTAAGTGTCCCTCATAAACTGATAACTAAGCCGAGCCATATTTATATTTCAGACTGCAGCAGGGTGGAACCTTTAAATGAGGAGTAAACAGAGGTGCAACAATATAACGTGTCGTACCGATACGCTTCACTATCTACTGTTCTTTGTTGGGAACGGTTGAATCATCCGCCCGTTTTCTGCCGTCACTGAAAAACCAAACTTAATGGGGCACACAGAGCTCACCTTTTTCATTCCAAAGTCTTCTTCACAATCTACGCAATTTAATAAAGTTGAATTAAAAATTAAAATAAACTTTATTTCATGATATATTTAGAATTATTTAAAAAACCGCAATAATATTCGCAAAATCTTGAAAACTAATTGATGCTATAATCTTGCAGCCTTGAATTTAAACGCCAATATTGAACCCCTCTTGAACATAAGTGGGAGGGTTTACTTACGTGGATCTGTTCTTTAACTAGTGAAGCTCTAAATACCACTAGAACCACTCATTTATAGTTTCTTTTTGACATCCCTTTGCCACCGTGGCACAGCGCTTCAGATTAACAGGCTGTATCATTGGAATGTCTTCCCTTGTTCTCCATTGGCCAACACAGGCGGCCTGTGAGTCTGTAACACTAAACAAACCAAGCTGCACATCAGCATACCGGACACACACAAACTGAAGGAGCCAATGACGGCACGCTCCAATGCCGCCCTTGCAGATACTCGACTCCCAGCATGCTTTGCACCCAGGATCCGCTGCGGAGAGAGGGTCACGGGGCCTCCTTGATATACATCGGCCCCGTTGGTTAAGCACACAGAAACACAACGTTGACAATTGAGGGGTAGAAAGTAACCGGAGGGAGAGAAGAGATGCAATCCTCCGGCGTGCATGTTGAAACAGACTCTGTGGAATGAAAGGAATTAACTGAGCGGACCACGTGGAGGAAGGTCGCGTCTCGGCTTGTCCGGCGCGAGTCAGGCAGTGTGTGCGCTTTGCTTCAAGGAACAACTGTGGACGCTGCAGCAAGTCAGGAGATCAGACAGAGACCTGGATCTGATGCACACGCTGCAGGGCCATGCAGAGGCTGCTCTGATGCCAGGTGTGTGTGTGTGTGTGTGTGTGTTTGTGTGCACACATGTAATCTGATTGGACCCGCCTCACTCATCACCTGAGGTACACGAGGTCAAAACCTGTCTGCTGGTTTCAGAGCTCACCACGCACACAGCAAACATGTGAGCTGGCTATTTCGGGTCGTGCCTACCCCCCCCCCCCCCCCTCCTCTAACCACACTCCCACATCTCTATCCCCTTCCATCATTCTCTTCCTGTTGCCACTGACTCCCTCCACTGACAACTTCCCCCTCGCCGCAATTTATTAGTCATGACACGTGTTGTTGCAAAAGCTCCCATTTGTGCACAAACACTTCCTGAGTAACAAATGTGTAAATAGTATCGAGTAGTGAAACTGTCAAGGGCCAAACGTTGGAATGAAATGCTTCATCGGGTCTTGTTAACTCCAATTAGTTAGACTGTACCGGTGCCAATTCTATTCAAAATGTCACTTTTCGTGTAGCTGCTTGTGGTGAAACATTAGAATGTGAAGTATTAAGGAAGTTAGGCTTGATTTGTAAACACAAAAAGTAGGGATGCCATTGATGTTGCTCAAATTCAATATATTTCTATCACATTTAACTCATTCGGCAGAAAATGTCTGTCCGAAGCGAAGTACAAAAGAGGTGCAATCCAAGACGCGGCCTCGCCGCACTTGGCTCCATCTTCCACCCGACAGGTACTGGCACCACGCTGTGATCCGACTTCTACATTAAACACTTCTTCCTGTCGTTGCTGCAGGATGGGAGAACTTCTCTGCACTTTCTAATACCAGGCTTTCTTTGACCAGGTTACGGTGAACATTAACCAACTCAAAGGAAACTGCAGGAGGCGGTTTCTGTTTCTATGAAACACTTCAGCCACAAGAAAAGTTCCTGATCTGCAAAGATAAAGAAAGTATTTCAAGAGCCGATGCTGTGGATTTTCCATCGAACACTCTGCTTACATCATTTAGATTGTGTTATCCAATTTAAATACTTCTCACAGGACCCCCGGCTTCACGGTCCTTGTTTGTTCAGCTGTTACACAAAGAGCTGCTTTCAATCGCTGCTTTGTCTTAGGTCCAATATTTTAATAAAGTGCTTTCTGCATATCATTCGCATTATGTCACTCGGTATTTGCAGAGCAGTTGAACAATTCACTGGGTGGGACAATAAATTGCGGATTTATTATTCTTTGGAATCAGTATAGGGAACAATCTGATGCCTAAACATGGGATTACTTCTCGATTTAGGGACTGACATCAGAATTCAGTCTGCTCGAGGCCCGATGTTGACCTAACCCTAAACTGACCTTTCTTGGCAGAGGTACAACTTCAGTCTCACACCCAACACATGAACTCCTGCGGCTAGACATGGTGGAGGAGCACCGATCTGCAAGAGCGGCCAACTAGAAAATCACAATCGTCGCCAGACATCAAGACACTTTTCCACTTAATGACACGACGGGGTCATACATTTAATCGGTGTGCGCCAAAGCCAACGATAAAGCAATCAAAGCCAGCAAATACAAAGACACCATCGACTCCCATTTCAGTGTGATTTATTTTTCTTTTTTTCATAATTTACACCCAAGCTACACTCACTTCTCCCTTTTAACATTGCAGGATTTAAATCAGACTGTGGTTTACATCCGGTCCAAACCACCGAGCAGGGTGCACGCAGGAGGACGCCGCGCGGCGCGGAGGACGCACATCTGAGGCTCCGTCCCATTGTGCAGAGGGAGGGACGGACAAACACACGCTGCGACCCCAAGAACAAACGCAACAGCGTGTTTCCAGAACACACAGCCAGACACAATGAGAGACAGAACATACCTCCACACACACACACCCTGTCAGCAGCCATGACATGTTTAAAGCAGCTTAATACTTCACCACTGGGTTTTTATCAACAGCCAAGTATGACCAGACTAATTCAAGGCTAATATCAGCAGTAACATTCACCTCTTACAAAAAAATACTGTGTGTGTGAGGGTGAGTGTATGGATATGTGCGCATACACACACACACACACACAAACCCACACCTGTCAAAGTGAATCTGTAGCAATCAAAAGTGTCCCGCTGTGCCGTCACTCAGGGCGAAAGCTTTCACCTCTGACTGATACGGTTTGAGCAGAATTGGACATATCCAATTTTAATCAAGTGGATTTGGGATTGTGTCAACGTTGTGATGGAGTGGTCGGGAGTCTCTGCTTTGACTGACGGGTTGCGTCTCGGACTGGCCTTCCCGTTTGGGTCGGTTGTGTGTGTGTGTGTGTGTGTGTGTAAGAGCAGACGTGTCTCGTTTGTCTGGCTCCTGACACGTGTCTGGCCAGAACAGAAGCTACCATTTTTTGGGATCCGTTGATGATTGGAGCTTCTCTTCTCCTGCGTTTCATCCGTAGAGATAACTTCCACCATATAATATCATGTCAGGGGCTGCTGGTCTGAGCGGTGTGGCCGACCCTGATAAGCGCTCTGAGCCCACTGCTTCCAGTCGCCTCAATCATCCCCCGTGCCCTTCAGCCCGTTTCCATAATGGTCCGTCTGTCCTTCACTCGTTCCTGGTGAACTTTAAGTCGCAGCGACCCCGTTTCAACACATCTGAGGTATGTTTGTAAAACAGTCTCCATGGATACACTCATCACAGAACGAATAGGAGCAAAACTGCAAGTTTGCTGTTTGATTGCCAACAGATCTCTGTATGCGTATGTGTGTGTGTGTGTGTGTGTGTGTGTGTGCGAGAGACAGGAACCCTTTTTAATAGACTTCATGATTATTTACACTATCAATAGATCTGACAATTACTTTCTCAATCCAAGGTCTCTACAGGAACAAGATAAAGGACTTTAAGACTTTTTAATACCATGTCCAAATTAAATTTAACACCAAACTTACGATGGAAATACAAATCAAAAGTGGAAATATACAGTAATCTTTCCAAGTAAACGCACTGATGTCTGTTCAAAATGAAAAGTATGGTCTAATGCGAAAGAATAACACAAAAATGGCATTGTTGTCCTAAATTATATTCATTTCCCATTAACAAATGCTTATAAAATCAAGTCCATATTTAAAAAAATACTGTTCCTTTTGAACAAATAAAATAAATGGCAATTCCGGCTGTTTTTAAAATGCAAAGACGTTTACATAATATACTGCGTGTGTGACAGAGAGAACCCCGGATGGATGGGTTGCAGTTTGTGGGGGACTCATCATGGACAGAGTGGACAGCGGAGTGAGTGTGTAAGAGTGTTTTGTGGAGGTGTGTGGAAATACGTGTGCGTGTGTGTGTGTGTGTGTGTGTGTGTGTGTGTGTGTTCTCCTGTCTCTTTGATAGATTGTTGTCTACTCCTGAGCTTTTGTAAATATATTAGGAAAACAATCCTTTCATGTTGTCTCTATACAACTAAAGAGATACAAACTGAATATTTTAAAAGGTGACTTATTCAAGTCTTTTTTCTTCTTCTTTATCAACAGTCCAAGGAGCAAAGATATGCAGTTGACCATCGTGCAAAACAAGGACTAGCAGGAAATCTTGAGATTGGAGAAGATGGAACAAGCAAGTGTGCGACATGTGCCTTTAAAATAGTTAATTAATTATACAAAATAATTCCCAATCAACTTTTGATCATCGATTACTCATTTCAGCTCTTAACTCGATTTGAGAATGTTCCTGTCTATACACCAACGGGCTTGTTCGTGAGCTTTCCTCTATTCGTTTACTGAAAGAGGCACCAGCTCGAGGCCACTCGACCAACTACAGTTACTCCACAATGTTTCTGTAGCATCTACCGAGACTTCAAGCTCAGATGACGGAACCTGAACGCTCTCCCGTCAGCGCGAGGACGAACCCGAGTGAAACATGTACGCTGAAGTGGACCATGAGCAACCTGTTGTCGACAGGAACCCGACCGGCTGCACGACTCGGTCCTAACGTTAGCAGCACAACGCTTCCTGCAGCCGCCGTCGAGGTACGCGAACTAGTTCCTCAAACTCTCGACATGTACAATAACCGCGGTACACTGACGCGCGCGCAACACATCTCAAACCAACTTCAACGAGCAACTTACCAGCTCTCTTCCTCCCTTTCCCTCGAGTTGCCCCTCCTGCCCACCAAGCTGTTGCTGCTCAAACTTCGGCCTAATTTCATCGATCAGGACAAAAGGTCGATGGTTTTGTCCGGAGGCGCTTCGCAGTTGTGATTAACTTCATGAGAGATTAGCCTAAACTTCTTCTTTCCTCTCTCTTTCCTTCCCTTCCTCCTCCCCCTGCCTCCCCCCTCCACAGTCACGACAGAAGCCACTTCCGCGAACAAATGGCAACGTCATCTGGCCGCGGAGCTTCTGAGTGTGTGTGCGTGCGTGCGTGCGCGCGCGTGTCCGTTTTACGCACCTGGCTCATTAAGTGTAGATTGCGCAAAAGTTGAAAACCCAGACCGTAAGATAAAAGGGTTACCACAAAAGTTACTTTAAATAAATATGACAAAAGTTACTTAAGCCTAAATATAAATAAATATCACGTGCCGTTTTCGTCCGCGAGCTACCAGAAGACTCCAATTCCCTGTAATCATACACAATATAAAGTTGTATCATCATCAACCTCGGTAGTTTATTTCTAACATAAAGCAGCCCTGAAGTATTCATTTCATGTTGCACATGTGGTAATGTGTGTGCAATAAATCAAATTGTCATGACGGTGATATTGTTCAGTTTTAGTTACTTATAGGGAGATGTGGATTCACTTGTTTGATATGTTTGTGGGATGTAGTTTCCAGTGCTGTTGCATCAGTTAATTAACCTTCTCTCACTGTTATAAATGGGGCAGTCAACATGACAAAGCGTACGTGCTTGTGTCAGTAACTAGTTCCTGAGTCTCCTCATTACCATAAGAACTGTTTTAATGGAGTTTTGATGTCCATATAAGCTCCATGTATTATTTGAATTACTCTGCACAATCTATACTGCAAACAGTACAAATATCATAGGCCTATATATGGACATATCTCATAATTTTCTCAAATAACTTTCACTTAACTGTGTCTTCATTCTGACTTATTATTTTGGATTTATCACGAGTATATCTTTCATTTTATCTTTATTGTTCTATTGTCTTTTCTTAACAGAAAAGTGTTTTAATGCATGTATTTGTAAATGCTGTATCTACAACAACAAAAACATAAATAAAAGTAATAATACTAACTATATGGTTAAATACCATATACATTACACCTAAATGTTCTCACAGTTAAACATGATCTGATTGCTTGACAGGACTGTACCTGGTAAGTGTGGGCATAAACGCCCTCTTTGTGCAGGATGCTTGGCATGATTGATACCACCCACATAACTTATTCATTTGTATGTTTTACATATAATGTCACTGAAAACACCAATGCATTCTCAAGCCAGTAAAGTCGTGTTTCAATAGCTGCAGAGCATCGCTGTTCTAGACATGCCACCCTGCGCCACCTCTCGACGGAAACACGAACAGCACGTGGTTCGGGCGGTGGAGGTGGTTCTGTGCTCGGTGCTCGGCTCCTCCGGCCAGCAGGGGCAGCAGACGAGTTACAGGGACGTGCATCGCTTATGATTTGGGTAGTAGAGAAGAAGACGACAAGGTCTTGGCCGCTGTTAGTATCTTGCTATACGTCATGAAGATGGCGCAAACTTGACTATAGACGAGTTATCGATGCTGTTCTGATCCACCGACTAATCGTTACTGTTTCTAAAGGACACATCCTGCTCCGCATCGTATTTACTAATTCTAGCATAACCGCATCATCAGGATATTTCAGTTACTTCCGGGTACATAAAGGCTGACCGTGAAGACGTATTTCCGTCATTCTGATTGGCCGTCGGACCTCCCGGGAAACCGTTCTTATTTGTGATTGGACGGCTGACGAAAGTAGTTTGAGTGTCATGGACCCACAGACTGTTGGATACGCAGCGAAGCGAGGTCATATGCGGCTCAGGAGTAAGTTTCCTCAGTTTGTTTACTGCATTTTAGAAACATAATGTTGTGGTTTCATTAATACTGGACTGTGTAGACAAAATAGAGTCTACCATGAAAGTATACTTGAATGCTAACGTCTGAAGACACCAACAATGTGTTAAGTAACAGCGATAGCGAGGGGACTTGCTAAGATGTGACGTGTCTAACGTTACCTGACTCTAATGGACATTAATAAGCCATCATTTGTGGTAGTTTTATTTTGTATGAATGTGCATGAGGTTAACTTAACTACTTTCTCACGCAATATAATGTGCAGATAAGTACAGATACTATTCTGCTCCTGTAACTCCAGTACAATCCACACTGCGGGACTAATAAAGGATGAGTTTATCTTATAAATCATTTACACACACACACACACGCACACACATATATATATGTATATAAAGTTCTGGGATGGGATGTATATGGAATGTAAACATTACCTAATTTGCTGAGCTCAGCTGTCCATTAAACTTCTGTTCCTCGACCCATTTCTTTTAATTTTCCAAATTGTTTTGGCAAGTCTTCACTTCATTTCCATGCCAGCCAATTTGTCTTCACGCCTTTTAACACATTTATTTGTGAATCCGTCATATCTGCTTCCCAACCGCTGAGAGTTCTGTGAGAGGATGTGGACATGGTGGAGGAGGACAGGTTCCTGGGTGTCCATTGACAACAGACTGGACATCAACACTGTATACAAGAAGGGGATAAGTCGACTCTTTTTCTTGAGGAAACTTTGATCCTTCGATGTGTGCAGCAAGATGTTGGAGATGTTCTACCAGTCTGTTGGACCAGTGCTCTGGACTTCTCCGTAGTCTTCTGAGGGAGCAGCATTGAAGCCGGAGACACCAACCGACTCACTAAACTGGTGAGGAAGGCCGGCTCCATCATTGGCTGCAAACAGGACTATCAAGAACAGGTAGTGGAGAGGAGGACATGAAGACATGATTGTCCATGTTGGATAACCCGGACCACCCTCTCCACCACCTACTGCAGGGACAGCGGAGCACGTTCTCCAACCGACTGCTTCACAAGGACAGATACAGGAGAACATTCCTGATACAGGAGAACATTCTTGATACAGGAGAATATTCCGGATACAGGAGAACATTCCGGATACAGGAGAATATTCCTGATACAGGAGAACATTCCTGATACAGGAGAACATTCCTGATGCAGGAGAACATTCCTGATACAGGAGAATATTCCGGATACAGGAGAACATTCCTGATACAGGAGAACATTCCTGCCAACTGCAATTCGACTTTATAATAATCACCTCTGGCCAGATCCTCCTCAAACTGAATCAACATCAATAAACTTTGCACCGCTTCACTTCCGCTTATATTTATATATATATATATACTTCATACTAACAATATACTTTTCTTTTTTTTCCATTTTATTCCCTGGCTTATTTATCTATCTATCTAACTAACTAACTAACTGAACTAGCAATGTCAGCTGTTTTTAGTTTGGCTATCCAGAATGAAGGTGCATCACTATGAGTGTTATTAATGCATTGTGTTCTAATTATGCTCTACTGGAAGTAAAGTTTACTGACTCATTAAATATAACTAATACTTTTCATAGAGATACATTTAACATAATATAATCCCAGTGCAATAATTTAAGTGAAAATAATCAGCTCTTCAATCTGTTGACATGTCAAGAGACGACTAATAGGAAGTCGTTTTTAGTTGTTGCCCTGTCTGTTCTGTTCTTTCTTTATCTAACTTGCTCTTCTGTCTCCTAGATACTTCCTGGTAGGAGACAAGTTGTGATGGAGAAGAAGGCCTGAACTGTCTTGAAACAATTTGGGATACTTCACATGTAAACTTCATGTTGACGTAAGATTCAAAATGAACTTCACTCTTAGAACGAGTCAAAGCAGACGATAAGTAAATCTTTTGAACGCACTTAGAAAGAAGATTTAAGCTGCATCGCATTTCACAGTTTGTCAAAGAGTTGCTGTGGACGAGGGAGATGTGTGGCTTTGTTCAGAGAGCAAAACAAAACCTACTCGCATAAGAGCAAACGCTTAATGAAGAATGAGCACTTTTCCTTTGTCTTCTAGCCTTGCTTTCCCCAGCCTGAGTCGAGCAGCGGTGCGTGTGAGGAAACTGTCGGCTCAACTCCCTAAAGCAACCATGTTCACAATGACCCAGGCCTCGAGTCCGTCCTCTGCAGCCAACGGGGAGGCTCCTCCCACTGCAGCCATCCTCATCATCGGAGATGAGATCCTCAAGGTGATGTACTTGTTGTACGAATAAGCTGTGTTTGTCTGACTGACAAGACCACACTGACCACAGAGAATCCTTGAATGTCTGTGGACTTGAGAAAATTTAAAGAAATCTGTGCATGATTCTGACATGACAGCCTGATTCATCAGTAAGCCTCAGCTCTCTGCGTCGCTGGGCAGTCCAGCATCCACATTGTTTATCCACGGGAAAACCTTGTGATGGCTTTTTGATGTGGCAGCATCCTTCAAACGACAAGTCTTTATCCAATGTCATGTCCCAAAACATGTCATTGCACTTCATCAAACAAGACCTTTGAGTCATTGCGCAGTGAAACTAACGGTTGCTCCTCGTCTTCGTCTCCCAGGGTCACACACTGGACACAAACAGTGCCTTTCTCATACGGAAACTAAGAAAGCTCGGGGTGTCTCTGCAGCGCATCACGGTCGTACCCGATGTACAGGAAGTCATTGCCAAAGAGGTGGCCCTCCTTTCCCCTCAGGTCACACATCTCATCACCTCGGGGGGCATAGGCCCCACCCATGACGACGTCACCCTTGAGAGTGTTGCCATGGCATTCCAAGAGGAGTTGTATCCCAACCCTGAGCTCGCCCGGTTGGTTGAGGAGTTTTTCGGGGTGACGGATAAGAACAGCGCGGCCATGAAGCTGGCGATGGTGCCTCGCTCGGCCGTTCTCAACTATGGAACTGACCCTCAGACTGGACAACTGCTCCGCTACCCACTGGTGAGTGAAGGCAGCGTGGAGGAGGATTAGCGTAGTTCTTTCATCAAGCTACAATCCTAATTAAACACTGAAGTGGATATACTTCTTCTTTTCAGTATGCTTTTGGGGCAAACGTGTTTTAGATTTCACCTCCTTCAGGACTCACACAAGGCGCTCTCTGCTCCATCCTGTTCTGGGGTTATTGTGGAACACAGATTGCAACGTCAACTGCTTACTAGAGTAAAAAGTGGGGAAAATGTCATTTAACATGTGCAGAACACAGCCGACTGCAAGTATTTGTGTTGCAGTCAGCTGAGATCCAAACTTCCCTAAACGCAGACGTGCGGGTCAATATATATTCTTTCAGTACCTGACGTGTCCATCGTCTTTTCCCAGGTCAGTGTGCGTAACGTGTTCATCTTCCCTGGGGTCCCGTCTCTGATGGAGAGGACCTTCAATGGGCTGGAGCACCTCTTTGCTAGTTCAGGCACAACTTTTCACACCCGTGAGGTATCACCGCCACCATAACCGTACTTTATAAATCCACTTGAGTTCCACACAGTTGTTCTGACCCAGTCCCTTTGCATTAGGTGTTCGTGGACGCAGAAGAAGCAGAGATCGCCTCTGTGCTGACGAGACTGCAGGCCGGTTGGTGTCCGAAGGTGGCGCTGGGCTCCTACCCTGACTGGTTGAGCAACTATCACAGAGTCAGGCTGGTCCTGGACTCGGATAGCCAGGAGGAGGTGGACAAGGCCTGGGCACAGCTGCTGGACGATCTGCCTCCGGGCAGCGTGGTGCCCTTAGTGACGGACCCGGTGTCGATCGCCACTGCTGAGGTGTACACACTGGCCAAGAGCGGTGAGGGGGGGGGGGGGTAGTTAGAGTCAACTTTATATATATATATTGCAGATAACTCTTAATCTTTACACGGGTATTGGGACCAATAAAGGAAGCAAAACGATTAAAGTAGTTATCGTTGTAAAATCGTAGCGAGTTATAGAAAAAGAACATAACTGGCATAAGATGTTGTGGCAAAATGAAGAACAGAGAGACAATGATTTGATGTAGCAACCCAGCGGGACTGTATTAACCCTTGTGTTGCCTTCGGGTCAATTTGACCCGATTCAATATTTAATGTCGGTGTTCTTTCGGGAGTCAACAAACAAACATAAAGTACCTCACACTTAAACTTGGAAAACAATATTAATTCTAATAATTTTCTGGAGATTTTAATAGCTGGGGTCATATTGACCTCAAGGGTAAAATATGTTAGAAAATATAAAGGTAACAGGAGGGTTAATGAGCACAAGGCAACATCCAACAAGTGAACAAGTCCATCTTTCTAGAATATTTAGCACATATTTGTAGTGTAAATGTAACCCTCCCATCAGACCTTTTAACCAATGACATCAATTATTTGAAGAGCCGGGCACATGATTTACTCTGGTTGGATCAAGGGGACAGTGACCCAACCGCACTAGATAACAAGGGATCGTAGTCCACATTCAGGAGAACATCTGTTACAGTAAATAACCGAGTGTCATAGCAAGGTACATCATTATTTATGTTGGCTAACTCTAAGAAGTTCAACCAAGGTTATATGATTTTCCCCAACAAAGACTGAACAGGAAATGGAATAAAGATATTCGTTCTCTATATCTTTAATCTTTATTATGACAACTGCCTATATTTCCTGTAAAGCACCCGCTTGCTTTTGACGTCCCTCCCTGTAGGCACGCCGTTGGGTGAGACGGTGATGTCGGCGCTGAAAACGATCGAGGCCGCACTGGATCAGTATTCGACTGAGGAAGTCTGCATCGGCTTCAACGGAGGCAAAGACTGCACGGCGCTGCTCCATCTCTACTACGCAGCGCTGAAACGGTGACCGCAGGGCAGAGGGCGGCGGGAGGCAATTAGTGGAAGGGATGATTTAAACGGGACGCAATTAAATGACCTCAGAGAAGAGAGTGGAATTAAAAAAACATAAGGCTCCCACTATTGCACCGCGGGGCATCACTGGGAAAAGTAGATGAAGAAGAAAGTGAGCAGCAACCAGATGGAGACGGACTAGTGTTTGGACATTTCTCGATCTGTATTGGACAGGAAGTGGGAGATAGTGATATTGGTTAACATTTAATCTTTTTCTGTTTCCCCTCCTGTCAATCTCAGACGATATCCAGACAGTAAAGACAAGGTGAAAGCCCTGTATATCCGTATTGTCTCTCCGTTCCCAGAAATGGAGAGATTCCTTCAGGATACAATAAAAAGGTGAACCACCCGTCTACCTTATAGCATACTGTTAATAAACACATTCCAGCTGATTGCTTGTTGCACATTTATGTATTTGAATGTCTCTCTTTCTTTTATTTTGCAAAAAAGTGTCCTTAGCCCCCATGTTGGTGTACAATAATTCATGAAGTGTTTATTTTTTCTATCCCGCAGGTATGACTTGGAGATATTCTCCGTGGAGGGCAGCATACGGCAGGCGCTGAGCGAGGTGCAGGAGAGGAGGCCGGAGCTGAAGGCCGTCCTTATGGGCACCAGGAGGAGCGACCCCTACTCTCACACACTGGCAGCCATGTGTCCCACTGACCCCGGCTGGCCGGACTACATGAGGGTCAACCCGTTACTGGTGAGAAGTCTTTGTATTTGTCCCTGATTGTATTTTTCCTATCGTTGGTGTCACAAAGGAATATCATGTAAGAGGGTCCAAGAGAATCCACTTAAAAACTAAATCAACTGCATCTGATAAGTGAAACATACACGCATCCTTAATCTTAAGAGCATTTGCATACACACGTTTAAAAAACCAAGCATTGCTTCAGTGTTCCAACATTTGTAAAATATATAGTGCTTCAGGAAAAACTGATTCCCTACTAGTAATACACATCAGTTTTCACTGCTCCAGCTCGGCAAATTCTCCTTGTTACTCTTAATGTTTGTTGTCATCTTGACTGAAATGCAGATCTACAGGGTGTGATCCAAATAACAGCACCTGCACAGTGCAATGCAATTCAACAGCCCTGCAGTGATGGCTGAATATGATTATATGAATATGTTGCCCCCCTCAGAACACCTGTACAACACAATGCTATACAATACAACCACACAACTAATAGATGGTGTTAGCCAACACCTCTGTGTCACATTCTCAACAAATATTTAACATCAAAAGCTTATGATACTAGAAGTTATTGCAAGATTGATTTACATTGCGTAGGTTTTTATGACACCCTGTGAGTCCACCTTAAGTCAAGGACTTAACATGTCTTAAGTATAAATAAATAAATGCATGAATAAATACAGGAATAAATGCTTAAATAAATGTATAAATAAATACAAGAATAAATGTATAAATAAATACAGGAACAGAAGTTATACCTAAATAGATCTATTTCTGTATTTCTTCATTCTCTATTTATATGTCGTATTTCTAAATTTATTTATGCATGACATTTATGTGTCCTTGTATGCAAATGAGCTGGGGCGGTTTATTTATTTGTTATTTATTCCTGTATTTATTAATGCATTTATTTATTTATACTTGAGACATTTTAAGTCCTGCTCAAGTTAACTGAAGGATAGATGTTAATAGATGTGTATTTAGTATTTTATAATGGTTTTAGAAACACTAAATACTTTTGGAATGGCTGTTACCGGTCGCGGTGTGACAGCCGCAGTCGAGCAAGCGATGCATCCAGGAGAGGCACACCAGTTGATCTCATTGTGCGCTAATTGAAGTTGCCCTTCATCACATCAGTGCGTCTCAGAGGGATCCTCATTTGCACTAACCATGAATCCATCACAAACCATAACAATGGATGTCCTGCTACCCTCGACAGGACTGGACGTATCACGACATCTGGGCCTTCTTGAGGACGTTGTACGTTCCCTACTGTATTCTCTACGATAAAGGGTGAGTACATTCAGACTGTGGACACTTCCTTATCTCCATTGTTCACGACATCACCGCCCAAGTGCAGACTTCTCGGTCTCAAAC
Source organism: Pseudoliparis swirei (assembly GCF_029220125.1). Lineage (NCBI taxonomy): Eukaryota > Metazoa > Chordata > Actinopteri > Perciformes > Liparidae > Pseudoliparis > Pseudoliparis swirei. Next base: position 12,977,421 of record NC_079409.1, read on the forward strand.
GTCTCCGTCCACCTGCAGGTACACGTCCCTCGGCAGTATGGACAACACCTGTCGGAACGCGTCCCTCCAGACGGTGGATGTGAGGGGGGTGACGCGCTACAAGGCGGCCCACCTCCTGGAGAACGAGGACGAGGAGAGAAACTCCCGCGCCTGATGCAGTCTCTCTTCTCGCCGCCTCACCTGTTGCTGATTGAGCCGCCGTTCAACCCCCGCACACATGAACACGGCTGTGTTTATTCCGTGGATGTCTGCAGAGTGTGATAGTGAAGGAAGTGTGCGGTTTGTTTATACGTGTGAGTCTTGGCTTTACTGACGGCGCTCTGCTGGTGAATAAAACGTCAATCGGTGTCATCTTTATCCAATGTTGTTATTTCTACAGTCAGGGCTTTAAATATTGATCTTATTTGTGAATCTATTTGTCTTTTTTTTTTTTTTAAACCAGTAAAAACAAAGATGACCTATCAAACTGTACCGGTGAATAATGTGTCACGGTGAGACGACCCGGCTTTAGAGACTCAGTGTGCAGCAGCACGGGCCTGAGTCTCCCTGCTACTTATGTCACTAGAAAGCCTCCACCCTGATGGTGCTGGTCTCCTATTTAACTGGAAAGCCTCCACCCTGATGGTGCTGGTCTCCTATTTAACTGGAAAGCCTCCACCCTGATGGTGTAATTCTCTTTGAGCACCTCAAGGGCGCGTTGTTCTCACTCTTTCCATTTTGACACGTGATTACAATAAATCACTCTGTTTCCAGACATGATTGAATCCCGGCTCAACGATTATCTCTCTCACCCCCCTCCCCTCCCCTTTCTCCCTCCCTCCCTCCGCCTGGAGATTAGTCCACGCCGTGCAGTGAGGATCGATACCGGCCGATCTAATAAAGCGGGTCGCTTGCGAGGCCACCGTGGGGTAGCACACACTGTTACACCAGAAATTATCGCCCCCCCCCCACGTATCTATCCGGGCTTCACGGCTTGCTTGATTTATTAATAATAACAGTAATAAAAGAGGCAATGAGCAGAGGCTTCACAATCGAGTGTGTGTGCTGTCCTACAGCTACTGGAAGTCAAAGGACGACTTGTAGACTACTCCCTCTAATGTATATTGCTGTAATTCTAAAATAAAAAGTAGGCCTATAACCTACAATATGTTACTTTTTTCATAATATACTTGCAGTAAGTGCATTGGCTAATTGCTGAAAGCATCCAATTAGTTTTGACCTACTCGAATACAGTTGTATACAGTGATGTTTTAATTTTGCTAAATGTATGAACTATATATATATATGTATTATCCCTCTAATTGTATGTAGATGTTAAATTAAGGTTTAACATCTAGCTTTATCTTGACATCTTATTGAAGGTTGCCAAGCTAAAGGTTAGTGCATTGTCTTTCAATGACTAGACATTTATCAATGTCGATTATATGAATTTAGAAGTCTACTAAACCTATTTAATTCATTTAATCTACGTCTTTTAGACAATAAATATATAACACTGATATATATAGTTAAATATTTTATTTGGAAATTGTACATGCAATTGTTCATACAATAAAATGATTGAAATGTGTATATATATATAAAACACATTTATATATATTACATAATGGTCATATAATTAAATTATTGAAATGTATATGTGTTATATATATAACACATTTAAATAATGTAATTATATGAACAATTGCATGTCGAAAAAAGGAAATGATATGTACTGTAAATTAGAAAGCATAATATGCGAATATTAGAACATTCAAGAACACAGAAAAACGTATGCATATACACATCAGATTATAATAATCTTTCTCCAGATGATATCAAAGGTTGCCATGCTTTTCAGAGCGTCCTTGGGTTGTGTACAATGTGAACTGAATGGATCTGAACGAGAACAAACGTCTGGTTCCTTCTGTGCACATGACATCTATTGTTCTGTCCACCCGGGAGAGGGAGCCTCCTCTGTTGCGCTCCTGACGGTGTCTTCCCTTTCTGTTCCCTGTGAAAGGGTTTTTTCTATTTCCTGGGAGCTTTTCCTGATCCGATGTGAGGTCCTGGGTCAGGGATGCTGTGTGTGTACAGATTGTAAAACCCTTTGAGGCAAATTAGTAATTTGTGATATTGGGCTATACAAAATAAACTGAATAGAAACTGAATCAGATATACAATTATCTATGTTAGATACATCACATTGAACAGTTGGTTGTTGCCAAAAAGTTTCCATAATAAAATCCAATGTTGAATGATGTAAACAAGTGCTTTTTCACAAATAAACATAACTTACAGTATGTTCAGGGCTCCAACTAACAAGAACACATAGTGTTAGTGAGGTGGACAGTGATCTCACTGAGCTGTTCTCCCCCCTGAGAAAGTTGCTTATGGGCTGAACTGCCATCTCACGGTAACGCTGGTGTCGGCTGCACGGCGGTGCGGTGGCTGTTCCCCTCACAGCGAGAGGGGCTCGATCCCCCATCCCAGGGGGGGTCCTTCTAATCTACACGTTCTCCTCGTGGCAGCGTAGGTTCCCTCCCACAGTCCAAAGACATGCTGCTCAGGTTAATTGGAGACCCCGTATAGTGAATGATAATCTGTTTCTATATGAGCCCTGAGACAGACTGGAGACCTGCAGGGTCAGTATCAGCTGACCCTCAAAAGGAGAAGCGCTTTGGATAATCGACAGCAGGGCAGATGTGTGTCATCAGGGGTAAAAGATGTCAGGGTTGAACTAAAGGGCCCTCTGAGGGATGCTGGATGCCAGGTGTATAATGACATCATAGTGTATGATCGTGTAGAATCACATACAGGACTGTCTCAGAAAATTAGAATATTGTGATAAAGTTCTTTATTTTCTGTAATGCAATTAAAAAATTATTAAATATTAAAAGAATAAAAGGCTTGCAATATTTCAGTTGATTTGTAATGAATCCAGAATGCATGACATTTTTGTTTTTTTAATTGCATTACAGAAAATAAAGAACTTTATCACAATATTCTAATTTTCTGAGACAGTCCTGTATATGATTGGTGGTAGACAGGTGACACGTATGAGTGTAAGATAGGTGGACCTACAGTCCTTCAGTGGCTACCGGGTCTGACTGGGTTCTGCTTTAAATTGCAAGAAAGGTAGGTTTTAAAAATGATCTGTCATGTAAAAAAAAAAAAATTTGAAATGTTATAGTTAAGTTAAACCTTATTGCTATTGTCTTTCTACATGATAACCTTACATTTTAAGTTGTGCATGAATCACTTCCCCCATTAGACTATACTAAACGTGCATTTAACATAACAATGCACTGTGGGATCTGTGCATAAGACAAACAATTAAGTTATACAGTAAATACTACATCGTTACAGGTTTTTCTGCATTATTAAATATTTAATGATGTTTTTAAAAAATATGGGCTTCAAGCAATAAATCTTGGTCTATGTAAGAGCTAATAGGCAATAAAATGCTGTTAATTGTTCAGTGGTGTGTTTACTACTGGACTATATTCAAGAGGAGGAAAATACACATTTTAGTTCACTATATTTATCTGGCAGCTACAGCGATGAGTTATTTTACACATTTCAAGATTTCACACATGAAAAGACATTTATTGTTTACAACCTTTAGCTTGTGACTCGTCGTATTTCAGTTTGCAGTTTTACTCAAAGTTCATCCCCACATAACTTCTCATATGGGTTAATTAAAATAAAATAAATATATATATTTGATCCAATATTTATGAAATCCCCCCAAATAGTTGTTCTTCATGTTTCTTGAATCTTGCCTCATTAATAATTTATTTTGTGATAGGTATTAGAAACTAGCTTTAATTTATACGCAGTAAATTATCTGAATATACTTCCACCGCTGCCTTTGCTTTCACTACTTGATACCATCCTCGCCAAATTCATTTTGACATTTGTATATCTCTCTAAAGTGTATTTGCTTTGTCTTTTGGTTCCTTTGTCTTGAACAGTTCCATCTTCATCTTCTTTCCGTTGACACTCCATCACTCTCACTTCCCGGTTTCCTCCCTCATGTCTGTTTTGGCTTCACTCTCTACTTCCTTCCTTTCTGCCTTTCTTCTGTGTTGTACCTCTGGATTATTGTTCAGTTCTCTTGATGAATTTCAAGATGATGTTTTTATTTTGACCCAGAAGGCCGAGTCAAATAAACATCGCCTTGGGTGACATAGTGGGAGGATATAGTCCGAAAAGTAGCCGGACTAAAATACTTGTTTTGTGTGTTTGGTCATCAAATGAATATTAATGAATATCTTATTTTTTAATTTCACACTGCTGTGCTTTTGAAACAGCGTCTTTTTTTAATTTTTTTTTACAAAAGTGCAAACAAAACACTCCTGAAATTCAGATACAGCAACTTTGGTGAAATTTGAGACAAAGTGGAGCAAGCAGGAATGAGAAAGAAAAGCCTGGTGTATTTTTCCTCCTGTGCATATTTAAACCTAATTGGCTCTCCAAAGACAGATTGTAGGCCGGCTGGTGGAAGTGTGCCACTAAAGGGGATGTGAGTGTAAGAACAACCGGGGTGATCAGTTATATTCTTCAAATCACTCAGGTGGGACTCTTAGTAATACCAGAATCCACAGAGTTCCCAGTGTGTGCGGTATCATCTCTGATCTATGATCTAAGCATGACTCGGTTTCTGACTTTGTACATGAACATGAAACAAGCTTTTGGATATCGGAGGGGAATTATACTTTTTCAGCCCTTGTGACTGCGATGCTTTTCTCTAAAGGAATATTTTCCGAATCCATGTCCTCATCAGTTCCTGTCGTGTAAAACGAGACTTGAAGCAGCATGAGACGGCAATTCAGGCGACGTCCTCGGAGGGATGCTGAACACAGAGGATGAACAGACAGAAAGCATCAGGAGAGGAGGGAGACCTTTTTATTTTATCTTTAGAACTTTTTATTAAGCATTTTCAACAAAAACAAGTAATCCTTGACATCCAAATCAATAAACACAAAAAAACAAACAGCACATATCCAAAAGTAGGTATCAGTATCCATAGTCCAGCCCACGGCGAGTACATATGCCAATCTCCACACACACGGACATCCACCTCAACAAACGCCCACACCTACACACAACCATCCATATCCACATACACACACACACACACACACACACAACTACACACAACCATCCATATACACATACACACACACATACCTACAGACAACTACACACAACCATCCATATCCACATACACACACACACACACAACTATACACAACCATCCATATACACATACACACACACACACACTACACACAACCATCCATATACACATACACACACATACCTACACACAACTACACACAACCATCCATATCCACATACACACACACACACAACTACACACAACCATCCATATACACATACACACACACACACACACAACTACACACAACCATCCATATACACATACACAACCATCCATACATACACACACAACCATCCATATCCACATACACACACACACACAACTACACACAACCATCCATATACACATACACACACACATACCTACAGAGAACCATCCATATACACATACACACACACACAACTACACACAACCATCCATATACACATACACACACACACACACACCTACACACAACCATCCATATCCACATACACACACACACAACTACACACAACCATCCATATACACATACACACACACATACCTACAGACAACCATCCATATCCACATACACACACACACACACACACAACCATCCATATCCACATACACACACACACACCATCCATATACAACCATACACACACAGCCATCCACACACACACACAATCATCCATATCCACATACACACACACATCCACACACACAATCATCCATATCCACATACACACACACACACAACTACACACAACCATCCATATACATACACACACATACCTACAGACAACCATCCATATCCACATACACACACACACACACCTACACACAACCATCCATATCCACATACACACACACAACTACACACAACCATCCATATACACATACACACACACACACCTACACACAACCATCCATATCCACATACATACACACACACACAACTACACACAACCATCCATATACATACACATACACACACACACACACCTACACACAACCATCCATATCCACATACACACACACACACACAACTACACACAACCATCCATATACACATACACACACAACTACACACAACCATCCATATACACATACACACACACACAACTACACACAACCATCCATATACACACACACACACACACAACTACACACAACCATCCATATACACACACACACACCTACACACAACCATCCATATCCACATACACACACACACACACCTACACACAACCATCCATATCCACATACACACACACACACACAACCATCCATATACACATACACACACACATACCTACAGACAACCATCCATATCCACATACACACACACACCTACACACAACCATCCATATCCACATACACACACACACCTACACACAACCATCCATATCCACATACACACACACACACACACATATCCACATCCACACACACACACACACACACCTACACACAACCATCCATATACACATACACACACACACACACACAACTACACACAACCATCCATATACACATACACACACATACCTACAGACAACCATCCATATCCACATCCACACACACACACACACACACCTTCACACAACCATATCCGCATATGTTTGTTGCACAGATCTTCACATGTTGCAACTTCAATCATAACATTTAATTCCAATTCCCACTTTTTCCTTGATGTTCAAATATATTTTGTGTTTTGTCTGTTATATAAGTGGGAGACGTGGTTTTCAGTTGGAAAGCAGTTTTCTGCTATACTAATAAAATAGTCTTCCATTAAATTAGGTTGTTTTTTACAAACGGTCTGTCTTTATAGTTTGTAATATAGCGTCTCGTTTGAAGGTATCTATACAGGTTCTTTGATGGAAGTGTATATTGTTCTTGCAGCTGAGAAAATGATTTGAGTTTTGTTCCGTCAAATAATTGGTTGATGGTTTTAAGACCTTTATCAGCCCGCCGTCTAAATCCACTTTCCCATATAGAGGGAGGGAATTCTATGTTTCCTACAAGTGGCATAGCCCTTGAGAGTGAGCTGGGTCAGAGTCCTGTGAGTCCACGCTCAATACCAACCCATCTGCATATAAAGCCAACACACCGAAACATAAGAAATAGGATGTTCAGAATCAAAGTGACACACATTAAAAGTGGATGAAATTAACAGAGGAAGGAAGGAAGTAATGAAGGAAAGGAGAACAAGGAAGGATGCTGATTTGCTATCACGTGAAGTGTGACTGCTTGAACCCGTCTGTGTCTGGTTTTGGTCTGTTCAAATAAAAGTCTCATAATCCGAGTCTCATAATCCGAGTCCTGAGTCCCGTATACAGCTACCAACCCTAACCCTCTAACCCTAACCGTAACCCTAACCCTAACCTTGGTATACATATATATATATATATATATATATATATATGTTGTGTACAATGTGAAATGAATGGATCTGAAGGAGAACAAACGTTGTTCCGGTTATATCTATTGACAAGCGCTCTTGCTGCAGTTTGTCTCCATAACGGTTTATTTGTGTTTTTCCTTCCTCGTTCTAATCCGGTCGTCCGTATTCATCCCATTGTGTGCGCACAGAGGAAGACGAGGCTGTTATTGGCTGCCTGGCACGTGTGAAGGGTGTGTGTACGAGGGGGCCAAGCACATTTTTATTTAGAACCAACAAACTCTGCTTATGCCCAAAGAGGAAATAAAAACGTTGACTACCATTCATTACCTGGAAATTAAATAGCAGACCGATTCATCAAGCCTGCAAAATTATTTAATGATAATCCTCCGAGGCTTTCACAACCCAAAGCCTCAGATAAAACACATTGAGCAACACATGGGACCGGATCGGGAAATGGTGTGTTGTCTTTTTGTTTTGCTTCCAACAGAACTCTAAATTAGTTTTTATAGATATAATCACATGAAGCATTAAAAGAAAGTCTGATTTGTCCAAAGCTGCATGTGTGAGAATTAATGTGCTATTTAAATGTATTTCAGGTGAGATTTTGAATCTGCAATGTTAATACATTATTTGAAATATGTAACTTTCTTTATAGAAGTTTATGCCGTCAAGTGTCATTATCACATCTTTAAAACTAGTATAGTCCTAAAAATATTAGCTTTAGATATGATACACATCGTGGAGTTCTCTCATCAAGGCAATATGTTATATATATATACAGAAACTATTCCTGTTTTACTTTCATATATAAAGCACGGTATATGATTAGCCGCTGAAATTATTCCTCGACGTATTACTGGGAAGTGAAGTGAAACCTCCCAGAACAAATAAAAGGGCGATTCTTAAACTGGATTTTGAAGACTGTAAAGGAGTTTATGTGTCTGCTTCACAGATTCACTGCAGCGTCTTAAGTCAATCTTTCACCCTCCACTGCATGAAGGGTCAAATATTCACCCGGGGAATAAATATATATATATATATACTGAATTTGATTATAAAGTATTGAAAAAGTTGACGCAATATGTGCAAGAGATATTGAGTGATGTGTCTGATTGGTGGAGACTTTAACACAATCCTCCATCGGGATAGTGTTAGCAGCTCTTTTGCAGGAATGCACAAACAGCTCAGATATTACCGTGAAGAGAAAACGGCACCGCATGCTGCTTATTGATAAACTGTACGGCTGCCATTTCTTCCTGTTCTCACCATTTCTTCTTGTTCATGCTAGAAGATGATTTATGTCCAGAGCGTTACGGTGGAGAGGTCAGCAGATATAAAACTATGATTCAGGTCCATTTCCTTTATGCTAAAAGGTTTTGAAAATTGGCCGGAATGACAAAACTAAACATTAGAAGAGTGAGCTGGAAAGATCAGTGAGTTTCGGCACCCTGGAAATCTCTAACGGGCTCTCCTACAATACATTTTATAGCCCTATGACACCATCAAAAATAAATACAGCATCTTAACAAGATTTAGCTTGTCTCGAATAACATATTTAAGGAACACTTTCAGTGTTGACTGCGTACAATTCTTCACAAGCTTTAAATGTTTATGTTATGATGTCCATGATGAATGCTTCAAGGAGAGACGGTCGAGAGAAAGCCAGCTTCACCTCCCAGAGGATTATTACGGATGTTGAGACTTCAATAAAACACTTTTATTTCTCCGAAGGACGACCACATGATATTATTTCCTCATGTTTTCAGAAGGACACTTCCTGCAACAGGGCTGCCCTCTGGCCTCAGATCACCTCGATTCTGAAGCGTCAAACACACGATGGATGCTCCTGATCTCGCGGTTGATTACACGCCGACAAACGCGGAACTATTTATTGTTTAAAATTTTTATTTATTTATTTATTTAGAGAATAAGGGACAGTGCATATTGATTGACAGTACAATGTACATGTAAATATGCCAGATTATAGCCGGGAGGCTAGTTTCCTTGCCAGGTTGATGTAATTTAAGAATGCAAGCAGAGTGAAATGGAAAGCACACATCATCCTTCCGAAGTTCAAGGAAAAGGTTCGAGACGCATGTGTCCAAGAGATCTACTCTTCTCTCAACCTGCACACTGAAGCGAAAGGAAAAACATGTCACATGGCAATAATGTGAAACCATACGAGATAGCTTGATTTCACAAAAACAGCAAATATATATCTTTTAATTTATTTCAGCAAGTACATTTTTTGCTATAAAATGGATTCAATTACTTATTAATAATTTATTGTAAGATGTAAAATATGTTGACTCGTGAGTGTACCTTTAAAACATCTCTTAATTCAAGTATATTCAATATACAATGTAACTATATTGGCCTTGTTTGCATCTATTAATAGAGTTTTGTATCTCTGAAGATGAAATCAACACCGGCAATCCGAGCCTTAAATATTCAGCAATTAAATACAGGCTCATTTGTGGCAAAAGAACCTCCTGTGTAGAAGAAATTATTCAGTATAATTATAGTGTCATTGGGGGAAAGGAGAGTTGTAATATGGATATTCAACAGGGATTGTTGTTTTTTTTAGACACAGATAGTTTAAACTAAATTTGTCATCCTAGAAATTGTTAATGTCCCTCGTCGCCCCGGAGAGCCTCTGAAGAAGCTTTGACGTGGGATTTTCATGATCTTCTAAATGTATATAATATGGCACATCTGTCCATAATTATGAAGTTTATACTGGAGAGCGAGTTTACAGCTTTCGCACATCGATGCACAGCAGACACGTTACAGACATCAACGTTGTCGAGTTCAAAGAAACTCAGAAAATATGAAAAAACGTTTGAGCCTTTCTGTCAGGAGTCGACGATAAAACATGAAACAACCGGATATCACACTCCTGCATAACGGTGTTGGTTTGTGCACGCTGCTGCTGGAGCACACAGACGACCAGTTGTCCTCACATGAAGTGGAAGTGGACTCGTCTCCTTCACCGCCGTGGCTTCTCGAGTCCTTTTCCTTTCACGGCCGTCTGAAGGCATCGCCCGGCTGCTTACTTCATCATTCACAGTGGAAGAAGAATGAAAACATGGGCTTTGGAAATGTCTTTGTGAAGGTCAAAATCAAAGCCAGCTCATAACATGCCTCAACAGTGACAAACATGTCATCAGAAGAGATCATAAAGCATGAAATAGAAGCGTTAGCCCTATTATCCAGGGAATTGCCTCTCTGGCTTCACAAGAGGCTCGACATCACATGGAAATACATTTATATACTTCTATATGTAAAACAACAAAAACACAACTTCTTGCTCTGTATTCACTCACTGAAAATAAAAAAGTTATTATTTAAGGTTGATGTATTGCAATGATGCTTCAGGGTTTATTAATACCGGGAATCTACTGGAGTCTTATCAGACTTTTGCTGCCCGGAGATAAAAACTCGGCTCAATATTCCACTAAGTTACTCACATTACAACGGCCTCTTGCACCACAAGGTCATTTCAAGTCCCTGAAGTCTCCTTATCACCATACACGTGCAAATAAAGTTGTGTGTGTGTGTGTTCTCACAGAGACGTGCGGTTCCATAAACACTGTAAAAAAAAAACATCAATACGTTCAAGAGTTAAATGACAATCGACTCGAAGCGTTTAAATGCAATCATATTTATTTTTGTTGTCTTGCCACGTATAAAAAAAGGCTCAGATTGCAGTTGGCTCTTCACAGAAGAAGCTACATTCTTCACTAAAATGTGAAAGCGGAACATTACGCACACCTAAAGGAAAGAAGAAAAACGTCTAGTTGGAAATTATTTTTTAAAGGTATCGTCTTGTCAATCTTTGACATGATTTTTTAATTTCAAACATTGCTTTTATTACCCATTTAGGAAAATAAAGGTAAAAAAACATGGCTTTAAAAAACAGTATGACTGGTGGGATTTACAGCAAAAGGACAAATATATTAAGTGCCAACAATGTAGTATTGTTTTAAAGACAGAATACCTTGTTTAATAAATGAAACAATTAAACTATACATTTTCTGAGCTCGTCACTCAAATTGTTGGGAAATAATTATGTAAATTCATAATTAGGTAAACTTCAATGAAAAATATCTTGAATTTCTCATAAATGTCCCAAAAATCAATCTATGAAAATCAATCAATGCCAATTTGAGAAATTTCTGAAAAGAAATCTTTGTCAAAAATCCATTTTAAATTAATTTGTTAAACTACATTTAACTACATTGTAGCAGAGAACATTGAAAATACCAGTAAATGCATTTATATCCAGAATATAAATCATTGTTTGTGTATGTCAGACTTTTGCACTTAATTAGATCAAAATATTATGTAGTTAATAAATCTCATTTTGTGGAATATATTAACCAAACATTACAAACTCAAATTAAGGATTCTGTGTAAAAAAACAAAAAGTCAAAAGACAGAACAAAAAGCTTGTGTGCATATCTTCACACCTGGTTGCTCACCAATCAGCCTCCTCACTGGTCCGCAGTGTGTTCAGTGGAGCGAGGCGAGTCAAACCTCTCCATTTACCCAGAACCCCCTCTGTTCTGTGCTATATTCTGAAGCAGAGAGGGATGGGGAGGCAGAACAACAGGGGGGTCCAATCAGAGAGGACCAGCTCAGACCCAGGTCCCATTATTAAATGCAGCACTAGTGTCAAGCCTGTGTCCAGTCCATGGCCAACCCAGTCCAACTCCAGTTCAACCAGTTTAATCCCAGTAGGGGGCGCAGCAGCCCTGCTTGATGATTTCAGAATATTCCTAAAACACCTTTATTTCCTAAATCTAATTAGTGAAAAACATCTATCTTAATCAGATGCAGCCAATACAGTAAGCATGTGTCAGTTGTGTTTGCACCACTGTAGAGAAACAAAGCCGACAGCGCCACCTGAACCAGTCCAGCCGCTGGTGTTCACGGGGCCACATTAACACCACTGGTCCTCAAAAAGAAGTAAATACAACACAACGAGCAGAAAATGAGGAACAGATGAGAAAGAGAGACAACTCATTGTTCTTCACGAGGAGGCCGAGCTGCACGTGGAACATCGTGTGTTCCTGCTTACACAACTGGCGGCAGGAGAACATTTCGGGAAATGAATCCCAGTGATTCAGCGCGTCGGACACCGAGTCACATTCTGGAGAAGAAACGGAGTCTTTCTGGGATTTCACAGGCAAACCGGCCACGAAGGAAGAGAAACTCGGCATGGATCCATCCAGTGAGTGGAGACGGCATGGTGGACGAGATGGCCGAGTGAATCTCTCCCGGTCCGGGGGAGAAAGGGTGCGAGGTCAGCGGTGAGGACGGAGGAGGAAGTCAGGAAGCCAGCAGTAAGAGGACGAGGGGGAGGAGGAGAGGAGGTGAAGCGGTCCTCAGGGAGGAGCCCCTACTTCCGTGTACCGTTTCTGGAAAAGAGAAGGAAACTTTGTGAATGAAAGAGAAGGTCGGAATTTTGGTCTGCGCCGTTTTTCACCACGATGATACCGGGTCCTGGTTTAATCAAGACATACATGGGAAACGCATTTGAAATTAAAATTGAGAGACGGGCAGAAAAAAAGACTGAAAAAGAATAAATTGGGTGTGAAATCTTGCATCTCACCTTGTATTTGTTTTGAACCCTCTGATGCTGTAGTAGAAGAGAGAGGACAGAGAGAAGATTCAGATAAAGTTGAAGCGAAGAAACAAGATGCTGATTAGTCATTTTTGTTTGCTTAACTTTCTCAATAAAGCTGCTTTCTGGAACAAAGGGGAGCAAGAAACAGACAAATGACCAAGGGAAGGTATTTACCATTACTCAAAGCCTTATCCATGAGAAATGATGGACCCGAAATATGCCCCCTATGCAAATTCTCTTAAAGGTCGGATAAAAAAAGCGCTTGAGAAGCATGGCAACAGGAAAAGATAGTGTTATGGAAATTAGTACGAGTAAGAAAGATGGAGATTATACAGAGGGGGATACAGGAAATGAAAAAAGGGGGTCGAGAAAACACACGGAAATTCTAAATGACAGAGCGAAACCAAGAAGTGGACAGAAGATGAAAGAGAGCGGGGGAGATCCGAGTGAGAAAGTATGGCAGGAAAAAAAAAAAAAGGTTGGTGAGATTGAAACAAGGTCAGACAGAGAGAAAAGGGAGGGAGAGAAAGAGACGGGGGGTGGTGGGAGGGAGTTTGTGTCTGGACGTCACTTTCTCAGCAGGGGGGCGGACGAAAAGGAAATAATGGAGGGAAGGATTGTTGGGATGAAGGGATAGGGAGGAGGAGGGGGGAGCTGGCGAAGAGAAGAAGAATGGGAGAAAAATACAGGTGGTGAGAATAAAAAGCAGGACGGTTCAAACGGCTCAGAGAGGAGCCGGCGCGAAACGCCGGTGAGAGAGAAAAGGTCGGGGAGCGGGGATGAGGCGGCACAACGGCAGCCGTTATTAAATCGATACGACCTTGAACCCACCTCTGACACTGCAATCACACACACACACTCACACACACACACGGGAGAGGAAATGGGACACTGTGAGCTCATCTGCTCCCCGGTCACACGCAGAAGGAGAAAGGCTTTATTAATGAGGGCTTAGTGTCGACACACGGCCCGTCTGGAGGATCCCCGGCGTACCTACAGGTCTCCGCAGCAACACGTCGCTCCGGCAGACACGAGACACTCAATGACTCCCAGGTCCTGTGAACTAACGACCGTCGAGGGTTAACGAAGCATTAAACGGCCGCTGGGCTGGGCCGCTGGGCCGGGCCGCTGACTGAGCCGCTGACTGAGCGTCTGTGAGTCTCTGTGGATGTTCGGGGGGAGAAAATCAAAGCAGACAGGGAAGAGACATATTTGTGTATTTCTGGCTTTACCGAGCGCTGGTGTACATGGACTAAATAAAATAGGAATTTAGAATGTCTGCCATCAACCCACATTTTTTTTTTCTTCATGCTATTTAACGCCCGACGACGACTTATTACTTAGCTGTCTTTGCGTATGTTTGATTTTAATTTAAAATAAAAAACATTTGAAATACATTAAATTAATTTCTGTAAAAAGACCTGGTTTTATAACCTTAACTCATTCGTGACTTCACTGAATCTTTTATTGTGAATATTTTAAATGCGGCAAAAAGCAATAAAAATGAGAAATATATATATTTTTATTCAACTTTGAATTTACTTGGGAAGAGGAAAACAGCTTTACTGAAAAGCATTAATTAGCACACGCGTGTGTGTGTACGTGTGTGTTTGTGTGTAAGTGTACGTGTGTGTGTAACGCCATGGCAAACTCTGAAACGAAAATGTGAAATGCCTCGTGTTTACCCGGCTGTGTGTGATATGTGTGTTTTGATCCGTCCTTAATGAAATCACTTGCACAAAAAAACGACGACTGAGGACGACGAGTTTGTGTCATCGTCATCATTTCAGCCGTTTCAGTTTTGGTGAGCTCCGACACAAAATGGCGTCCGTGATGGCGTGACTGCAAGACTAGTGCCGTCTCTGCACTGCAGTCAAAAACATGCGGCACGTGTAACTGTACATGCACAGCCATGGCTAAGTGTGTGAGTGTGTGTGCGTGTGCATGCCAGTGTATGTGTGTGTGTGTCTCCAGCAGGCAGAACGCCCCTTCAGAGACAGACGGTGTTCCACCATCCCACCTCTCCTTGTATGCCGCCATTTTACACATGCAGGCGCTAATGCTAACCGACCCTGACCGACAAGACTACAAGAAATAAAACAAAATATGCGAAAGATGGAGAAAAAAACGGAAAAAAAACGCGAATGAAATAACACAAATTGACAGAAGTGGTAAATTCTCAAATTTGAGTGTGGAGTTTGTGATCCGAGAGAACTCGGCCGGGCAAGCGACGCGCGTGTGTGTGTGCGTTCGTATTGTGTCCTTGTGTGCAACGAGTTCAGAGGGTACAAAGGTACGGGGGAGAGAGAGGAGGGGGTAAAGAAGGGCAGCGATGTCAGAAGTAAAATAAAAACTAGCAGAAAAAAAGAGGAGGAAGATGGTGAAGCCCTGCAAACTGGAATGAATGCGATGGACCGCTCACAGCGGGACGATGACAGAAAAGAGAGGGAAAGAGAGGGAGAGAGAACGGAAACAATTAGAGAGAGAGGGAAGTCGGTCTGTAATGGTTTCTCACAGTGGGACGGCGGAAAAAGAGAAGGGAAGAGAGGCAGAGCGACAAGGTGAAGAAGAGGGATAAACAACAGGAGGAGTTTTAGGGAGAAGTTGCAGCGAGAAAAGAAGGTAAGGACGGAGCGAGAGGGATGCAGTCGAGGGCTTCAGACATCTGACATGACGGCATTCTGCTGAGGAGGACTGGAGCCACCACATTCTCTAGCTCCTTCGCCTCTGGCAGGAGTCGTGACACACATCACTCACTGAGAAACAGAACCAACACCTAGCACGCACTATCCTGCTTTCCACTGCTGTGAGGAACCTGACACACACACACACACACACACACACACACACACACACACGACCATCCAGATCCACCCGCACAACATTCCCACCCATCCACATTCCACATGTCTATACTTCTACATCTACACTCCAAGAGGAGGGCCCAACGAGGAGGGAGGGAAGGACCCAATAGTCAAACTAAATACACACTTACACACTTACATAGACACATACACACTTACATAGACACATACACACACACACACACACATACATAAAAACATACACACATACATAGACACATACACACTTACATAAACACATACACACTTACATAAACACATACACACACATACACACACATACACATTTACATAGACACATACACACACTTACATAGACACATAAAAACATACACTTACATAAACACACACATACACGTACATACACATAAAAACATACACTTACAGAAACACATACACACACACATACACACTTACATAAAAACATACACACATACACACTTACATAAACACATATACACACACACACAGTTACATAAAAAACATACACACTTGCATACAAGCGTCTTTGTGTACTATGAAAAGCGCAATAGAAATGTTATGTATTATTATTATACACACAGGTTGTCATGAGGCGCTCCCTGCGTCTGCATCTGTTATGCGTGGTTTGTTGTGTTCTCGGGTTAAATGAACACACACACACACACACACACACTGGAGAGGAGAGCGAGGGACTGCCGTGTGGTAGCTGACCTTGGAGCAATGACAGCCTACCTGACGGACACTTTTACTGTGGTCACTCTGTCCTTCAGACCAGTGTGAGGCAGGTGTGTGTGTGTGTGTGTGTGCTTGGGATAATTAATTCAAACACCCACAACGTGGCATCCCCACGCAGAGATACCAATTAATCCCTCGCTTTTACCCAAGAACAACAAAAGTTATAACGAGAGACAAGGAGGTGGTTTGAAGTTTAGATACAGACACGCTGGAACTGAAGGACGAGAGGCCGCCGTCACGAGGGCCCCACACACACACACACACACACAGACACACACACACACACACACACCTTTGCTGCCATGCTTACCTGTCAGATAAAAGGGAACCTGAGCAGGAAGCAACCAGAGGGTATGGAAGGTGTTACCACAGGGAACAACACAACAACAGCTGTGGTAAACCGCCACTAATGGACAGTCGAAGAGAACGCGCGAGAGAGAGAGAAAGAGAGAAAGAGAGAGAGAGACCCTCCAACTCTCCTTCATGGCCTCTCTCATCCATCTCGTTTGCTCTTCTGTCTCCGGCCTCATGTATTCTCCTCCCAACGCACTCGCCGCACAGCATGCGCCCGACAGAGATGGAGCGGAGCGAGGAGAGAGGAACCGCTGAATAACTGTGTGCTGGGTATGCAGATACAACAAAGAAGACACAGGGAAGGTGGAGGAGGAATTGGGTGGGGGTGGGGCGGAGTCAAAGGGGAGGGAGGAGGAAGTGCGAGAGACTGCCATGGATGGTGCCGAGATTAGTTTTGCTCCAGTAGCGAAAGATCATAAAAACCGAGGAAGGGAGGGAGAGAGCTGAGGAGACAGAGAGAAGGGGAGGATTAGTGCCACTTCAGGAATGACAGAAGACGAGAAAGAAAGAGCGGGAGGAGTGGAAGACAACGAGAGGGAGATCCTGACATTTAGTCGGGATTAGTTTTGGTAAAGGAACAGGATGAGAAGGAGAGAAGAAGAAAAGCAGAAAAAAGAGAAAAGGAAACAGTAGATGGAAGGATGTGAATCTTTCTTGGTGGAAGTCTTTCTCATGTAAAGTAATGGGCTTTCACGGTAAAGTGAAGTGAGTGTGTGCATGCGTCGTCCAGGTGATTCCATACATTGAGATTATTTCCAGCTCAGATAGGTTGATGGGGGAATACTGTCAGTGTTACGATCTCAGACACTTAGGAAGTAGGACCCAATTGCACGACCCGGGAGACAGAGATAAAGTATTTGTAAGTACTTTATTTTTCGGTTCTGCAGTGAACAAAATGAAAGCGCTCACGTAGTGAGGGATCAAAAACTTTTCAAGAGCCCAACATAACCCGACCTGATCATGGCAAAAGACCAGGCGAACTGACAAGGAACACTGGGAGACAGGGGAATTTAAGCACATGGTAACAAGACACAGGTGGGACCAATCAGGGAGGGCTGACACTGATGAGCATAGGAGACAGGTGTGATGACAGGTGAAAACAATCAGGAAGCCTGGAATGAGAGAAAGCGAACATAAATGACATGAACCTCTCTAGCATATCTGTCGGTGCACAACAGTACCCCCCCCTCTAGGGCCAACTCCTGATGGCCCAGGCTGATTGTAAAAGTCGTGGATAAGAGTCTTGTCCACGATAAATGAAGCAGCTATCCAGCTTCTAGCCTCAGGACCGTAACCCTTCCAGTCTACCAGGAATTGCTTGCCCCTCCCCCTATTACGGACCTCCAGTAGCTTACGGACCTTGTAAACGCCACCCCTTCAAAGAACTGGGGCGGTGGAGGGGCTTGAGGCGGGAACAAGTGTGCTCTCACACACCGCTTGATTTTACTAACGTGAAACGCTGGGTGCACTCTCAAGGTCCTGGGAGTTGCAAGCGCATCGACGCCGGGTTGATGACTCTGGACACTGGAAACGGACCCACAAATCTCGGAGCCAGTTTCTTTGAGGCGACATGGAGTGGTAAGTCTTTGGTAGAGAGCCAAACCTTTTGGCCTGGACTGTAGGAGGGAGCGACCCTGCGATGAACGTCCGCAACAGCCTTCATCCGAGCTGAACTGGAGAAGAGACTGGCGAGCACCAGCCCAAACTCTGCGACAACGCCTGATCATGGCATGTGCCGATGGAACCATCACCTCTTCCTCATTGTTAGGAAAAGTGGAGGCTGGAAACCATTGACACAATGGAATGGAGAGAGACCTGTGGCCGCCGTGGAAGGGTATTGTGGGCAACCTCGACCCATGTGAGGTGGTCACCCAGGTGGTCTGGTTCCGGGAGACGAGACAACGAGCGTAGTCTCTAGTTCTTGGTTCAGACGCCCGACTGTCCATTTGACTGAGGGTGATATCCTGATGACAGGCTGACGGTGGCACCTATGAGTCGACAAAACTCTTTCCAGAAGGCGGAAATGAATTGTGGACCCTGTCGGAAACAATGTCATTAGGGAATCCATGGATCCTGAACACGTGATTCATCATGACCTCTGCGGTGACTTTGGCAGAGGGAAGCTTGGTCAATGGGATGAAGTGAGCCATCTTTGAAAATCGATCAACCACTGTTAGAACCGTAGTCTTGCCTCTGGATGAGGGAAATCCTGTCACAAAATCCATCGAAATGTGTGACCAAGGACGATGGGGAATCGGCAGCGGCTGGAGCAAGCCCATCTTAACTTGAGATGAGGTCTTATTACACGCACACACCGGACAAGCCGCTACATACTCGGCCACATTTTTCTTCATGGATGGCCACCAGAAACGTTGTTGAATCCTGAACATTGTTCTTGCTACTCCCGGATGGCACGAAAGCACAGATGAGTGAGCCCAGTGGATGACCTTGGAGTGAAGAGCCTCAGGAACAAACAGCAGATTGTTGGGACACTCGCTAGGCGCTGGATTCATGACATTTGCCTCTTTAACATCTGACTCCACTTGCCAGGAAAAGGCTCCGATCACCCGGTTAAGTGGAAGGATGGTCTTGGGCTCTACCGCAAGTGGTTCGGGATCGTAAAGACGAGACAAAGCATCGGGTTTTTGATTCTGAGACCCGGGACTAAAAGAGAGTGTGAAGTTGAATCTACTAAAGAAAAGTGTCCACCTGGCCTGACGGGAGTTGAGACGCTTAGCCTTTCTTATATATTCTAGATTCTTGTGATCTGTCCAGACTAAAGACGGTTGCTCTGCACCCTCTAGCCAGTGTCTCCATTCCTCGAGGGCAGCTTTTACAGCTAACAATTCCTTGTTTCCCACGCCATAATTCCGCCTGCCGTTGTCAACTTCCGCGACAGGTAAGCACATGGATGCATCTTGTTGTCTTCTGCAGAACGTTGAGACAGTACTCCTCCAATTCCCTCATTGGAAGCATCCACCTCGACCATAAACTGGCGCTGGGGATCTGGAATGGTGAGTATGGGAGCTGAGGTGAATCTATCTCTGAGAAGTTTGAAAGCAAGATCCGCCTGGGGGGTCCACTTGAAGGGAACCTTAGGAGAAGTCAGAACATGCAGAGGAGCAGCAACAGAACTGAAATACATAATAAACTTCCTATAGAAGTTAGCAAATACTAGGAACTGCTGAACCTTTTTCCTGGAGTCTGGTGTGGGCCACTGGGATACTGCACTGACTTTCGAGGATCCATTTGGATATGATTAGGTGAGACTATGTATCCTAAGAAAGACACCTCTTCTGTGTGGAACTCGCACTTCTCTGCCTTGACATATAGCCGATTATCCAGTAGTTTCTGCAAATCTAGGGGGACATGGTTAACATGAGATGTAGGGTCTGGGGAGAAAATCAGTATGTCATCCAGATACACAAACACTGAAATATTCAAGAATTCCGCAAAACCTCATTCACAAAAGCTTGGAACACAGCCGGTGCATTGCACAGTCCAAAAGGCATTACCAAGTACTCATAGTGACCATTCTGAGTGTTGAATCCAGTCTTCCACTCATCCCCTTGTTTTATTCTAACCAAGTGATATGCATTTCTTAAATCCAACTTGGTGAATATCTTGGCCGATTGAAGCAGTTCAAAAGCAGATGACATGAGTGGCAGAGGATAGCGGTTCTTCACCGTAATGTCATTTAGTGGACTGTAGTCTATGCAAGGTCTCAGAGACCCGCCTTTCTTTCCCACAAAGAATCCCGCCCGGCTGGAGACGATGAAGGACGGATAATCCCTGATTTGAGTGAAGAGGAGATGTATTCATCCATTGCTGTTCTCTCAGGTCTCGAAATCGAGTAAAGTCTCCCTTGGGAATGGGGGCTCCTGTAAGAGATCAATGGGACAGTCAAAATCTCGGTGAGGAGGTAGCGACAAGGCTTTAGACTTGTTAAACGCTTCTTTAAATCATGGTAACAGGAAGGTACCTTGTGTAGATCAGGATAGTCAGGGTGATCTATAATGATCCTACTAGAGTCTGTTGGTGCATTAACAGGTTGCGAAAGTTTACACCTGCCCTTACAATCCTCTCCCCATTCCTTAACTTTCCTGAAGGCCAGTCTATGTGGGGATTGTGGATCTTCATCCAAGGAAACCCCAAAATAATCGGGTGCTGAGTCGACTCAAAAATATGAAATTGCATGCTCGGTATGGTCCTTATTTATAGTAATCCGTATGGGCTCAGTGCAATGGGTAATGTGAACAACAAGCGGCCGCCAAGGCACTGGCACTAACAGGATGAGATAGCGGACAGTTTTTATTTTTAGCTGTTTGACTAGGCCCCAGTCTATAAGGCTTTCGTCAGCCCCTGAGTCTATTAACACACCCTGGTCAATGGTCTGATTGTTAATACAAATGTCTACCTGAGTAACAGGTCGAGGAGGGAAGTCTGCGGAAACTTGCTCACCAGCGCCTCCTTTGACTGGTGAGCACGATCCTCTCCCGGCATGAAGCGAGTTGATGACCCGGCTGGCCGCAGTAGAAACAGCAACCCTCCAGACGGCGCTGCCTCTCCTCCAGAGAAAGCCTGGTTCTTCCAAGCTGCATGGGTTCACCGGAGTCATTCGGAAGTGTAGTCCTCTGATGGTCCGGTAACATGAGCTGGAAATCCTCCGCTGGCGGCGCGACCCTCCGAGGCGAATTCTGGAAGCTGGGAATAACATCTCGGTTGCGCCGACGCCCTCTCTCTTTCGAAGACGGTTATCGATCCGGATGGCTACAGCGATGAGGGATTCCAGATCCCGGGTGTTCCAGTGGAGCCAGCTGGTCCTTTATCGGTTCCGAAAGTCCTGTCATGAAGGCGTCACGAAGAGCCGGAACATTCCATCCGCTGTCCGCTGCTGCTGTACGAAACTCGATGGCATAATCAACCACCTGACGGTTGAGCTGACGTATTTGAAACAGTCTTCTGCTGGCCTCCGTAGCAGGCGATGAGTGGTCAAAAATGCGCCTCATAGTCTCTATGAAATAAGCCAATGAGTAACATAGTTCGGTGTCTCTAGACCATTCTGCAGTAGCCCAGGCTGCAGCTCTTCCCGTTAAATGAGACACAATAAACGCCACTTTACCGTGCTCAGATAAAAAAGCTGCTGGGTTGTGTTGAAAATGCAGATCACACTGTACCAGAAAGGCTCTGCAATTCGAAGAGTCTCCGGAAAATCTCTCCGGAAGAGCCAGCCGTAACGGGGAGGAAACAGCCTGACCTGGGTCGTCAGCTGGAGTATTGACAGGCAAATTCTCAGCTGTGGATGACGTCACCGGAGGAGCAGTCTGTTGATGAGTGAAAAAATTATTCATTTGGGCAACCAGTTGTTGCATCTGTGTAGATATTTCTTCCTGAACCCCGGCCTGGCGTCCTCTCAGCTCTTGTATTTCCGGCTGACTTTGTCCAGTTTTTCCTCGTGATGAAAAATCGTCACGCCCTGTACCGACAGAGCGGCGTGAAGCGTTCTTGGGTCGGCTGGGTCCATAATGTGGTCAGTCTGCTCTGTTACGATCTCAGACACTTAGGAAGTAGGACCCAATTGCACGACCGGGAGACAGAGATAAAGTATTTGTAAGTACTTTATTTTTCGGTTCTGCAGTGAACAAATGAAAGCGCCACGAGTGAGGGATCAAAAACTTTTCAAGAGCCCAACATAACCCGACCTGATCATGGCAAAAGACCAGGCGAACTGACAAGGAACACTGGGAGACAGGGGAATTTAAGCACATGGTAACAAGACACAGGTGGGACCAATCAGGGGAGGGGCTGACACTGATGAGCATAGGAGACAGGTGTGATGACAGGTGAAAACAATCAGGAAGCCTGGAATGAGAGAAAGCGAACATAAATGACATGAACCTCTCTAGCATATCTGTCGGTGCACAACAGTCAGAAGGTCAGAAGACTACATTTGCACTTTCTCACTTAACAATTCTCCGTGGTATTTCTAATTAATGACAGCAGGATAATTAACATTAAAGAAGAAGTCATCAGCCTTCACTCTGGAAATAACGCCGCACACTCCTCCCGACTCCCCGGAACAGTGATGGCATTTAGGAATTCATTCGAGACGGATGGGGCTCTTTCTTTTTTTTTACACTGGTTTTTAATATTTCTTTCCCTTGCACAAAAGTGACATGAATTTAATCACGGCTTGGTTGGGAGGAATTCATTAGAGGACAAGTAGAAATTAAGTGAATGGGTCTCCCACACACATACAGGCAGACACACACACAACATATTTTCGGGAAAAAGTGTGTGTTAGTTCAGCCTGGGAGAAGCCCCCTGCGGATAGCACTGGGATGGGAACTGGGACAGGCTTCTCGGACCAGCATATGAGATGGGGGGGGGCAACGCACACACACAAAGGGCACACGCAAAGGCTCATAGACCCATGCAAAAACGCACAAACACACAAAGTGCACAGACAGAAAAATGGCCATCCACGTAGAAATACTCTCACACACACACACACACACACACACACCAACTGTACAGGGATTCCCACAGTGACTGGGCAACATTCCCAATCGGAACGGGCAGCTCGCTGGACTGGAAGACTAACATTACTTTAGGCGCGCTCTGGATTAGATCAGCTCTGGGAATTTCACACTGGGAAAGAGAGAGGGAGAGAGTAGGAGAGGGAGGGAGAGACGCAGGAGGGCTGCAAGCAGAGAGGAAACCAATGCTTACAAAATCAATCCAATTTGGCTCAAAAGCCAACGTGGAGTGGAGTAAATGTAATTTTACAATGTTTAAGATAATGCGAGATTCTGAAGGGTAAAGATGAATTTAGTTTCCTTGATAAAAACGGAGAGTGACAGCGTTACGGTTCTTCAGAGGAGGAGTAGAGGGGTGAGGAGGAGTCTGACTATCGTGCCCTGGTGGTAGAGAAGAGAGAGCCAGAGACGAGCCTCCTGGATTACAAAGAGGGAGCATGAAAGGAAGAACAGATGAAAAGAGGAGTGTACTCACTGGGCTCACAGCACACGGTGACACGCAGCTTCATACATGGCAGAGGAGGGCCTTCGTCTGCGGGTAGAGCTGGAACAACAACACAGAGGGTTGAACACGCTGCTCACCGTTAAACCAACACACGGTTAGTCAAAACGCTGACGTGCCAAATGACAAGAGACTTTAGGACGTGCTGCGTGAAATCTTCCTATCAAACGCACTCTGAGAACTCTCTTGGTACTTTAGAAGAATACTTATGACAAGTAAAGCTAAAGCGCTGCGAGGATGCTTTCCTGCTTCTACCCTTTCAATACATCAGTATTAAAGAATCACACCGTCTTCCTGTCACGGGGACACGATCTGCACGTCGAAATAAAAACAATAAAATACTCGACTGAGAGAGCGAGCGCATACAAATGTACCCGCTCCGATATCGATACTGATCACGGCTCTCAGGGGAGAATGGGCCGACATCAGCGTTATCGCCCGTCACCAGCGGTACCTCCACACAGCAACTCAGTCTGGAAGCTGAAACGAACGGCTCGACATCTGAATTATTCACAAACAGCTGCTAACAAAACAGTGTATGGTCGATAAGTCTTTCCCACTTTGTGGCAGTAACTTGTGTCTGTTATAAGGCACTATGTAGTGTGTCTGTTATAAGGCCCTATGTAGTGTGTCTGTTATAAGGCACTATGTAGTGTGGATGCTATAAGGCACTATGTAGTGTGTCTGTTATAAGGCACTATGTAGTGTGTCTGTTATAAGGCATTATGTAGTGTGTCTGTTATAAGGCACTATGTAGTGTGTCTGTTATAAGGCCCTATGTAGTGTGTCTGTTATAAGGCACTATGTAGTGTGGATGCTATAAGGCACTATGTAGTGTGTCTGTTATAAGGCATTATGTAGTGTGTCTGTTATAAGGCACTATGTCGTGTGGCTGTTATAAGGCACTAAGTAGTGTCGCTGTTATAAGGCACTATGTAGTGTGTCTGTTATAAGGCACTATGTAGTGTGTCTGTTATAAGGCACTATGTATTGTGTCTGTTATAAGGCCCTATGTAGTGTGGATGCTATAAGGCACTATGTAGTGTGTCTGTTATAAGGCATTATGTAGTGTGTCTGTTATAAGGCACTATGTCGTGTGGCTGTTATAAGGCACTATGTCGTGTGTCTGTTATAAAGCACTATGTAGTGTGTCTGTTATAAGGCCATATGTAGTGTGGATGCTATAAGGCACTATGTAGTGTGTCTGTTATAAGGCACTATGTAGTGTGTCTGTTATAAGGCACTATGTAGTGTGGATGCTATAAGGCACTATGTAGTGTGTCTGTTATAAGGCACTATGTCGTGTGGCTGTTATAAGGCACTATGTCATGTGTCTGTTATAAAGCACTATGTAGTGTGTCTGTTATAAGGCCATATGTAGTGTGGATGCTATAAGGCACTATGTAGTGTGTCTGTTATAAGGCCCTATGTAGTGTGTCTGTTATAAGGCACTAAGTAGTGTCGCTGTTATAAGGCACTATGTAGTGTGTCTGTTATAAGGCCCTATGTAGTGTGTCTGTTATAAGGCACTATGTAGTGTGCCTGTTATAAGTCTCTATGTAGTGTGTCTGTTATAAGGCACTATGTAGTGTGTCTGTTATAAGGCCCTATGTAGTGTGTCTGTTATAAGGCCCTATGTAGTGTGTCTGTTATAAGGCACTATGTAGTGTGTCTGTTATAAGGCACTATGTAGTGTGGCTGTTATAAGTCTCTATGTAGTGTGTCTGTTATAAGGCACTATGTAGTGTGTCTGTTATAAGGCCCTATGTAGTGTGTCTGTTATAAGGCACTAAGTAGTGTCGCTGTTATAAGGCATTATGTAGTGTGTCTGTTATAAGGCACTATGTAGTGTAGCTGTTATAAGGCACTATGTAGTGTGTCTGTTATAAGGCACTATGTAGTGTAGCTGTTATAAGGCACTATGTAGTGTGTCTGTTATAAGGCACTATGTAGTGTAGCTGTTATAAGGCACTATGTAGTGTAGCTGTTATAAGGCACTATGTAGTGTGTCTGTTATAAGGCACTATGTAGTGTAGCTGTTATAAGGCACTATGTAGTGTAGCTGTTATAAGGCACTATGTAGTGTGTCTGTTATAAGGCACTATGTAGTGTGTCTGTTATAAGGCACTATGTAGTGTAGCTGTTATAAGGCACTATGTAGTGTGTCTGTTATAAGGCACTATGTAGTGTGTCTGTTATAAGGCACTATGTAGTGTGTCTGTTATAAGACACTATGTAGTGTAGCTGTTATAAGGCACTATGTAGTGTGTCTGTTATAAGGCACTATGTAGTGTGTCTGTTATAAGGCACTATGTAGTGTGTCTGTTATAAGGCACTATGTAGTGTGTCTGTTATAAGGCACTATGTAGTGTAGCACTATGTAGTGTAGCTGTTATAAGGCACCATGTAGTGTCTGTTAATGTAGTGTGTCTGTTATAAGGCACTATGTAGTGTAGCTGTTATAAGGCACTATGTAGTGTGTCTGTTATAAGGCACTATGTAGTGTGTCTGTTATAAGGCACTATGTAGTGTGTCTGTTATAAGGCACTATGTAGTGTGTCTGTTATAAGACACTATGTAGTGTAGCTGTTATAAGGCACTATGTAGTGTGTCTGTTATAAGGCACTATGTAGTGTGTCTGTTATAAGGCACTATGTAGTGAGGCTGATATAAGGCACTATGTAGTGTGTCTGTTATAAGGCACTATGTAGTGAGGCTGATATAATGCACTACAACCATTTTAACCCTTTCCCAATGTGTTTTCTGTTCTCACAGGTAATTGAGCCCTGTCTGGTCTCTCCATGCCGTATCCAGCATCGGGGTTGGACTTCACCTTCTCAGCTCAGCTAAACTAGGTGACGGCAAAATGCCGAACCCAAAGCTTCCAAATGGAAGTCCACAAACCAACGGGTGACATCATAATGACTACGCCCACTTCTAGATATAGTCTGTGGTGCAAATACAGTGAGAATTAACCGAGACGTCTTCTCTCAAGTACATTTGCTTTCTTTCATATTGTTGTTGAAAACCCACATTAGATAAATCATTTTTCAAAGTACTTGGTAACACTTTATAATAACTACACGCTGTGAAGCATTACTTAAGTATAAGTAAACACTTAATTCCTTATTTATAAAAGCATTGTTCCACCCTTTATAAATGATGGATTCACCATGTGTACATGAAGTTTTATATAATGCTTCAAAGCCTGCAGTTATTATAAAGTGTTACCAAGTATTCTTGTTATTCTTTAAAACATGGCTCCAGGGAAGACTATTTACAAGTTTAATATTTATTTTAGTGTTAGCCCTTTTGTTGCATAATTTGGAGCCTTCGTCCAATTACTACTGCATTCTTCAGTGGAAGGTGTCCCCTGGAAACCGTCCCCTCCAATGGTTCCAGGCTCGGAGCTGCTGACCATCAGAGGACGTTGAGACGTTTCCTGTTCGTCGGGGTCCAGAAAGAGAGAACTCGCGAGCGTCGCTGAGACGCTGGTTGACAGTGTCAGTGGGAGCCGGAGGGATGAGCCCAGCTCAGACTGAGCCAACTAATGCCATTAGCGGTTCTAATACTATTGTTCTGTTCTCCCAGGCTAATGCCATTATACTGTCTCCAGTGCCGCGGGCCCTTTCAGCACACAGACCCCCGAGCCAGACATTTGGACCAAGTTTACGCCTTATCTTTGATGTGGACAAAACACACACAATCGCTGTGAGCCCAATGTGGTCCGACCAGGGAGGGGGGGCAGCCATTGATGCTTTTCTCTGAACGGGCCTGAACAACCACAATAGCCCAGTGTGTGTACATATATACACATGTGTGTGTGTGTGTGTGTGCGTGTGGAAGCGCTCTCTCATGCACTCACAATGCTCCATTGTCCCGTGGACCGCAACAGTAATTTATGTAAAGATTCTCTCTCTTCGTCTCATCCATCCCTTTTCTCCATTGCTTTTGTTGCTCTCCCATTTCTCTCTCTCCAATCCGGCCCCTCTCGTCCCTTTCTCCCCCCCCCTCCCCTTCCTGTCCTGTCAGACTGTGTCTATCTTTTGCTCTTTCTCTCTCTCTGTCACTCCTCCACGCTCTACCTCCGTCTGCCTGCCTCTTTTTTCCCTCTCCTCACTGTCGCCGCGTATTGATCTCCATTTCTTCCTCCTACACTTTGCTGTCTCTTTGTTGTCACTCTTCCATACCATGCATTCACTTGACTCTTTCTTTCTGCCTTGTTTCATATCATCCTCTTCTTTGTTGGACTGACACGAGAATTAGTAAAAAAGTTAAATAAAAAACAAAAAAAGACAGTCGACTGATTTTACAGCCAGTCTTTCCCTTCCTTTTCTCTCTCCAGTGGTTCGAGGGGAGGTGAACACAGGGGAGTGTAATGGGGAGAGAAGATACCATCACTAAAATTGTTTAACAGCCTACAGTTTTAAGAAAATATAAAATGATTGTCACGCAGCGTGAATTTATGTAAAACATTAATGCTATAAGCTGCAGTTAGCCGACTCTCAACGCCTCGTAAAACACACTCAACCTTTTATTTCTCTCCCCAGCCGCCACACTTCCTCCAACACAGGTGTCTACTCAGTCTGAAATGTTTACATCGTTTCTTTTTTTTGAGGATAGAAATGGAATGAACAAAAATGTTTTACAAGACAGTTTGTGATATTCCTCTTTGCATATTAAAGGCAAATCTTTAGCCATATATTGAACCTCAGTAGTGTTTGAGATATGACAGAATCTTAAACACTAATGTATCTGCAAATATAAATAAATGACTAATTACTATAAATAAGAACTCCTGATGAAGCAGATTGTGTGTTTTTAGTGTTTAACTTCTACTTATGGTCCCCTAAGGAAGGGAAATTCCCACTGTTTTCAAAGATTAAACTTAGATTTATGCTTGTTGAGTCATGAACATTTGAAAGTGTGTATGATTTGGTCACGTCTTGCAGATTGGAACCAATGGAAACTTCTCCTGTGGGACAAGCGTGAAGAAGAATGACGGCGTCTCTGAATGGTGCCATCTAGAGAATGTTTGGTTTGTCCGTTCTGGGTTACCGTAGAAAGATGGCAGCGGCTCCATGTAGACAGACGGATAATTCTAAGGTTACAAAACCTTGATTTTCAGGTGAAAACATATTTTTGGAAATGGATCCCCCAAAAAGCTATACACTATTCCATTGATGTGTAATAATTAAAATCAAGGCCCAATTTTCAAAAGCGTAAAGTAATTTTTTTCAGCTTCGTAGTAAATAAATACAAATAAATAAACTTATCTTTGCCTAATACTTTCCCGGTTGCACAAAACACTAAACTTTAAGGTGTCATCTTTAGTTATATGACATTTTTTTATTTATTTACAATAAATGGATTTGTGCACAGACCAAAGATAATTACAAATATTTTGCAGCCTTTACCAACCAAAATGAGTCCTGATCAAACCATAAATGTGCTCGTGGAAGCTTCAGTCTGGAGACACGCGCTCTACTCACAGCTGTAGTAGTAGTGGCGCCCCGGCAGAAACTCAAACCCCAGGGAGAAGGGCGTGAATCTTTGGATCTTCTCAGTGAAGCGGGCTGGTCCGAACGCAGCGTGGGGGTCGTTACACTCCCACCTCTTGATGGACCCTCTGGTCTCCACACAGCCCTGGAACGAGGCCTCTGCCACCAGGTAGAGGCCCAGCGTCTCCGGCTGCCCGGGCCCCTCGGCCCCCTGGTCGGGGTAGTGCGGGCAGTAAATGTCGAGGTAGTCGTTCAGATTCACCTGGATGGACAGATCTCCTGCTGTTAACCTGGAAGGAAGAACGACAACGACATTCATATTTCACGTCGTGATCATAGAGGCCAGAGTAACACACGACTGACGGGGAAAGAGAGGCGGTGATTAAACACAGAGAGAGAGAGCGAGAGAAGACAGATGACGGGTATTCCATAATGCCTCTGTGCCTGAAGGAACGTGGATAGTCGCAGCAGATGGGTAGTTCATCAATATCACACACAGCAGTTACACAGGGATGTGATATCGCAAAGTTGTGCAGCTCTTAAAAAGAATGTTTTACACTTGGATGTTTATCGATGACACAAGTGCATTTTACTTCCAGACCAGCAAGGGAGCGGTGTTGAGCGAGGAAAACATTCCCTCATATGCTAATTGTGACCACTGAGGGGAGTCGGGTGTAAAATAAACTTCCCTCTCCCGCCACACAGCATGTGCACGTGCAACCACGTCTTCAGTCGCGGTTGATTGGCTTTAGGCAGAACAATAACTCCAGAACAAGACGGCATCATTAGAACAGAAGAGCTGCATAACGTACGCTCCTCCAGACTGTGGGTTTGGACTTCCTGTCAGCTTCCGAATGAAGAGTTCCCCGGGTACATGCTCGTACGGGGAAGTGAAGATGTGAGAAAGATTGAAGGAAATCGATGTAGGACAAAGTAAGAGAAGTGAATACAACAGGAAGAAATCATAAGACTCTGTATGAATCATAACTGGAAGAAAAGACAAAGCAGGAGACAATAAATGAGCAGAATGTGTGACGGATGGAGGAAAGAAATGTGAGTGATGAAGTGACATGAAGACCAGAGGAAGATAAATGAGAGCTGTTGGGACCGGTTAGGGCAGAGAGACGCAACACACACACACACACACACACACACACACAATGAAGGAGGCACAAATGAGAGGACAATGAGATGAACAGGTGAAAAAAAGAAGTGGAGTGGAGAGAAAAGAAAGTGAAGCGTTTTAATTAGCGACCCCAGAGAGTCTGAGTGCAGACGCACAGAGAGGAGGACAACGGAGGGGAAGAAGGAGAGGAGACAGACTTTAATTGGGCTCCTCTTCACATGGAGTGCAAGAGAAAAGAATGGAGGGGCAACATTTGGCTTGGGCAGAAGGTTCAGGTCCATCAGCGGGAGTCTTTTTAGAGGGGTGACAGAGCGGAGAAGAGAGGAAGGGAGTGCTGGGAGTCAGTGAAGGAGAACATGGGAGGGAGAAAAAAGGAATGCGGAATGGGGAGGTGGGGAAGGCGGTGGACGGCACGGCAGTCTTAAGCCGAAGAGGCGGGCAGAGAAGAGACCCGAAGAACAGATGAGAAGAGGAACGAATGCAAAAAGGAGGAGGAGGAGACGGAGCTGACGAGAGATTACAATGAAACAGATGAGATGTGACAGGAAGCCGGAGACTGGGATGGTCCAGCAAGCCGACGGAGGGTTTTAAAGATGGAGGGAGCAGTGAGAGGAGAAACGACAAGAGACCGTCAGAGAGGAGGAGGAGGGCGTCCAGGCACGGCCACCAATGGAATGGACATCCAAGCTCTTCTGTTAACTCAGGAGCTGGACGTGGGAGCCGAGGTGCATATTTCTAAATGAGATGATGGAGCAGACGTGTGTGTGTGTGTGTGTGTGTGTCGGGGGAGGCAGGTCTCACCAACAGCTGCTTCCTGCTCAATAGCCAGCGCACAGAATTGGCGATCTATCAACGCGACAGGAAACCATCGATCTGGATCCCTCGCTCAGGAAACACGCACACACACACACGCACACACACACTCTCTCTGCTGATCAATATCCCCTCTGTGAATGTGTGTGTGGCCACGTCCCGATAGCTCTATTACCCGTGTGTGCTAATTACAGCCGAACAAAGGAACTTGATTGTGGTTAAGGGAACACAAAAGCAGATAAGCTAGCGTGTACACACACACACACACACACACACACACACGTGAGTGTGTGTGCATACAAGCAATGTGTGTGTAATAAGACATGTGCTGTGTCAACATGCTTCACCCCTGGTCTGCATGTCATTCCGCTCCAACTTCATCCGCACAGCTCAGGTTCCCCCCCCCCCCAAACCTTGGCCTGCGCCATATGCACGCCAGCAATTAAAGAGACGGTGTGCTCGACTGATGTCAAACTGTCAGCCCTCTTTCTAGCCTCCTTCCTCCTCCTTCCTTCCCTCTCTCTCTTGCCCCGGTCGGCTTGGATACGCCCTAATTACACCCAGCATCCTCCCCTCCTGCCAGCCACCATGCAGCAGAGTGGTGACAGCACAGGGGCATCATGGGAGCACCAAAGGGCTGTGGGTGCAGAGAGATGCCTCTGGAAGCGGGGGAGAGGATTGGTTTGGTCCAGTGTGGGAGCAAAGGGGAGAGGATTGGTTTGGTCCAGTGTGGGAGCAAAGGGGAGAGGATTGGTGTAGCAGGCCTGACGCCGCCACCCGTGGGTTTCCCCCACCAGCACCAAGGATCCGCCAGACACAGAGAGGTTTTGCTCGAAGACATGCTTTTATTCTCGAAACACACACCGAGCAGACCGCCAAACATGCGCCTCTGCTCACCTTCCTCCTCCACTCTCAAGTGGGAGCTTTTATAAGGGTGGCCTCGGCTGCTGACTGATTGCCAATCACCAGCAGCCGAGGCCAAATCAGACACAGCTGCCACAATTGGTTTGGTCCAGTGCGGGAGCAAAGGGGAGAGGGAATAAAACATGCTCCATCCCTCACGCTAGAGGGTGATCGGTGACACCCTTCTGAGGACTGGGGCGAGCTCTTGGTTGATAAGGGGAACTCTCACAGAGAAGCCGAATCAAACAACACGCCGGGCGCTTCGATGGAGAACTTGAAAAGGCGAACATTTATAACCCTTTTATAATCGCATGAATTCACGTTTAAAATTCAAAAGTGAAACATAACGGATGTCCTTCCAAAGTGTGTCGATGTTAAGGTGTGTGCACACAGAATCACTTTTACACACACACACACACACGTGTGTGTGTGTGTGTGTGTGTGTGTGTATGTGTGTGCAGCCATAATGAAATGCAAGGGGTTGACTGTGGCAGAGACCTTTGATCCTTTAAAAGGAGAGAATAATTAAAGGAGCAACAATCCCACAACACGGCTTCAGGAATACAGAGCAGATACTCCGCCACACGCTACACTCTGAATACACGTGGGCGTACTGCACGTAAACATGGTGGGTGCTGATATTCCACTATACGAACACGCTAATGACATAGGATGCATTCCAAATGAGCGTGTAGACACCGTAGTGTTAATAAACACTTCCACGCTGGCGATGGGGCGATAACAAGCCCTCGGGATGAGCCCGGGGGCTCCACGTGGGCTCGGTGGAGCCTCAGTTCT
Organism: Pseudoliparis swirei; assembly: GCF_029220125.1. Lineage (NCBI taxonomy): Eukaryota > Metazoa > Chordata > Actinopteri > Perciformes > Liparidae > Pseudoliparis > Pseudoliparis swirei. The sequence goes on from NC_079409.1 coordinate 13,010,711, forward strand.
TGCGCGGTCAATCCTAGTGCGGTGATGGCTGATCGGCTCACTGCGCTGACCGGGCGCAGCACGCCATGGTCACTGTGCCTCGGCGGCATCGTGTGACACGGCTTCGGCCTCCGCGGCGGGTGCAGTAACACAAGAGGACGTTGTGAAATACTATTTATGTTCATTTCCGATTTGGCTGGGATTCATGAGGTGATGCCAGATGAGTGGCTGTCAGGCGAGTCATTACCCTCAGCGAAGAATACGTCAACTCTGACATCCTGACGCTTGTGTTTTGTTAATCCAACTAGTCGTCATAATGGAACGGCCACACAAGCATTTTTTAAGGGCCGAGTCTATTAATTGAATTGGCACGGCTTTGTAAAGTTAATCAGCACAGAGCTGTCACGTCGAGTTTCACTTCACTTTGAGACAAAACGTTGCCCTGCTGACCAACTCCAACTTGGCTTCACAGAGAACGCTGCAGGTCACGAGCCCTGAAACACAAACTTTAGTCCGCATTTATGCGCCTTTTTCTCAAAGTCAATGTTTTTCTTCCCCAATGGGTTTCGAGTTCGATGCCAGGAATAACATCTGCCGTTACCACACACTTCAGAGAGCCTAACTCACGACTGTAGCCGATCTTTAGCTGTTTAGTTCTGCCAACTGCAGTCAGGCTTGAAAAATCCTGTGTGAACATTTTATTGCTAAACAAAACATGTTATTATCATAGACGACATTTTTCGCATATACACAATGAAATCCAACGTGTTGAGCAGAGCTACAAGTGATTGCTGCGGTGTCACTTTCTGGTGGCCTCCGGGAACTAAATCACAAAGAATTACATGCAAATATATCTCGACACAAGATGATGGAAAGTTGTGAAAAAAAGGTTGATGACAAAAAGAGCTCAAAGAAAGTGCAGGAGCAAAGCGGCAACGAGGCAGAAGTAAAGCGAGAGCGTTGTCTCCTGCCGTCTCCAGAGCCTCAGCGACCTCCTTCTCCACGGGCCAACATCTTCAGAGGGAGACAGAAAGGAGCCGGACACCTGAGCGCTGCACACACCGGGCCCTTCTGCGGGCCGCTGCACCATTTACAACAACTTCTTCTTTCAGATTTCCACTCCTTGCTCGATCTTTCGCCGTGTGGATGTACAACAGAGCAGAATCGGGACAACCCCCCCCCCCCTCTCACCCCAACGCCCACGCAAAGCCACGCTGTGTCCAGAGTCTAAACACACGATGTTGTGTCTAACCTGGTGCTTACTCCCCTCTATGCGCACAAGCAAGGACTTCGCCCCCCACCTCCCACCATCTGGGCCCCCCCACCAGAAACATCCCCCCTCCAACCTCAACGCGTATCCACTCGGCCGACCCCGCCTCTCAGTGTCACCGAACTGTGGCCAAAGACGGTGATCAACCGCTCCTCACCGAGAGGAAAGAGGGACTTAAGCAGAACAAGCTGTTGCTCCAAACCGCTCTTTCCTGTTTGGTAGGCCTGTGTGTGTGCGTGTGTGTGTGTGTGTGTGCGTGTGTGTGTGTCTGTGTGCGTGTGTTTGTGTGTTTCCATCAAGGTCAGCAGGAAGTATATTTCCCTGCTACACCAGACCTTTTGCTTTAGTTTCTGTGAACTTCCCTCCTGCCTTTTCCCAGTTCAGGAAACACCCCCCCCCCCCCCCCCCCACACACACACTGCAAAGCATCATATATCAATATGAATGTGATGCATAAGCATCGGTGTATGTGTGTGACCTATCGATGAAGTGATTGGTTGCACCTTTCTCGCCCTGCAGGCTCCGTTAAATGACCAGGAGGCACCGGGCATTCAAACTGTGTGGCGCACACACACACACACACACACACACACACACACACACACACACACACACACACACACACACACACACACACACACACACACACACACACACACACACACACACACACACACACACACACACACACACACACCGAGGGAGTCTCAGCCGCAGGTAAAGACAGACCCTATTTTCTGCCTGTTATGGCATAGGGCCTCCTCTGTGTGTGTGTGTGTGTGTGTGTGTGTGTGTGTGTGTGTGTGTGTGTGTGTGTGTCAGTCCATTTCGTGGGACTCAGCAGCGCAACAGCTGTAAGGCTACGTCCGTCAAAGCTGAGGAAGATTGCACGATTTGGGCCAACGAGACCCATCAGCATGGAAACCAATCCATCGGAACCACTTTGATACGGCTGCAGGGCGACAGAACCCATCGGCCCCCTTTGTGGCACCGCTCTCCATGTGTGGTCGAGTCTGATCCTAAAATCACTGTCCACAATATGAATGGGCAAGAGGGCAGCCTCCGAGTCTACGGCTCAGTTTTCTCTTCGCCGTTTGACCGGGAACACTGGGAGTGCTGCCCCACTGCGCCCCCCAGCTGGACTCCCCCGCTCCGCGTGGAGCTGGCCGCTGTCGCAAGAGGAGTGCGGAGCAGAAAAAGAGGACTCGAGGGGAAGAGCTTCAGCTCAGAAGAGCGGCGGGGCCAGCGCACGGCGAGAGAGATGAGCACGGGCGAGAGAGATGAGCACGGGCGAGAGCGGCGCACACGTACGCCGTGGGGGGTGCGAGGGGGTAAATAAGGTCAGACGTGCCGTTGCCAGGACAACGACCAATCCGGAGCTGGGATGGGTGCCAAACCAGTGCCCCACCCATCCATCCTTCGCCCCATCCCTCTGTCGGACCGACCTCAGAGTAATGAGTGCTCTCCGTGTTTCTGGATCTAAATGGAGCTGCAGTGTAAACACAGGGCTGATGTGAACAGGTGCCAGGCCCGGAGACAGAACCCTGAATGTAGCCGCAGTACTTCACCGCTCGGGCCCCGGCAGAAGGGCCGAGGGAGACGGTGACGGCGATGATGACGGGTGGACGCGAAAAGCCGTGATTCAAAGTCTTTATGAACTCCATCAAAGTGCGTTGCTTCAAAGTGGCAGCCGGGCCGGTCCACTGCGTCAACATCATTTATCTCGTGTTTATGTGCCAACTTTGCTGTTTGGCCCTTCAGCCTCGCAGAAAGTGTCAGAGCAGATGAGTCTCGCTTAATAAAAAGCGGTTGTCAAATTACTGTTAACTTTGAAGTGAATATCATAAAAGGTCGGACCAGGTGACGTACGGCTGGGGAGGAACCGGACCATCTTGTTTCCATCGATTCTAAAAGAATATTTGGCAGCCGGGTTTAGACTGTAGTGTCCATCATATATTGTATCGAGGGGTTTAAAGCCGTTGATTGACAATTGTTTTACAAGCAAAAATTATGAAGTTACAAACTTCTCAAATATGAAGATTTCTTTTCTCTGTTTTTCATCATTTTAGATAAAACCTCTTTGGGATTTTACCTGATGAAATGTTCAGTTAATGATGTGAATATTCAAAGGATGTCTGGGAAAATTCTTACAGCAAACAATGAATCAGATTAATCGCTAATAAAAACAATCATTCGTTGCAACCTTAAATTGTCTCTGCTCCTCTGTTCGCTGCAGCTCGTCTGTCTCTGTCTGCGTGTTTCCCTGTCGAATTACACACAATTTATTCTTGTTGGGCAAATGAAAAAAAAATGATAGGACCCGTTTGCAGTTGCTTTAAAAACACATATTAAAGTGCTGTTTCCATGTGACAAATAATATACATCATCAACAGTTTCTAATACAAGCCTTGATTTATTTTCTCTTATCTCTTGTCTACAAACTCATCTAATATAATAACGACTATACGTATGTCTCAGGTCTTTCAGCAAGGCCCACCTGTGTAAGTGGGTTAAGGAAGACGTGCGGGCAACACCCCTACACACACACACATACACACACGCACACACACACACACACACACACACGTGGTAATGCTCACAAAGCAAATACACTCAGCCAATAAATCAGACTTGGCTTTGAGCATCCATCATTTACTAAGTGGGTCACACACTTCTGATGCCGTAGACACTCTCTCCTCTCCATTCGGGCGCTCCGTGTTTGTCTCTCTCCGTGACGTGAAGGTCAGGGCTGGAGAGACGACAAACCAGGTGTGCGTTCTCTCTCTCTTTCCCTCGGTGTCTGATCATTTGCTGGTCGTTAGTGGAGGAACGGCCGATTGGAGGACTGAGGCTGCCCTTCTGTCAGACACACACACACACACACACACACACACACATGGAAAGCTGCCCTAATACGGCCTGCATTATTTAAACAGAGGGAAGGAGAGGAAAGAGAAGATGGAGAGAAAGAGATTGGAGAGGCGCAGGAGGAGAGGAGTAAACAGAGTCCGCTGGCCGCTTCCTGTCCCTCCGACTCCTGGTCAACTTATTTCAAAACTTCTATACTGGGTTTCACTCCCATCTGCTTTCTTTCACCTCATCTCCAGCGGGTCTCATTCCCCCCCCCACCTTCACTTCCCTCCATTGCCTCTTCCACCACCATTTCCCTCCACTTTGCCCTCCCTCCCTCCTCTGTCTTTTTCTCTGTTTATCTAAGCACTTTCACGGTCACTGCTTTGGAATCCCAGGAGCCTCAACCGGCCCCCTCTCCGTCCCTCGCAGCCGCTCCATGCTTCTCTCTCCCTCTCCATCTTTCTGCGTCGCAACGGTTAAGATTCATATCGCTCAATGCATCGGGGGGGATGGAAGGTCCCCCTTACCCCCCCCCAAGGCAGCCAGCTTTGTCCTGTTCTAGTCACGCACAGCCACACACACACACACACACACACACACACACACACACACACACACACACACACACACACACACACACACACACACACACACACACACACACACACACACACACACACACACACACACACATTCAGACCAGAGGTAGGGCACTGAAGTCTAATACCAATCAGCTAGAAAAAAAAGTGACTAGAAATAAAACTAATGAGACATGTTCACACTCTCATCCATCTGTCTTTAAGGCTACTGAATGTGTGTTATTTATAAACCCAATGCAGCGTATTTAGCTCCAGTACATTCGCACATCCATTGGTTTGCAGTGTGGGAAATTAAATTCATCCTTTCAACATGTGGGCTGTTCTAACGGGATGCCATTCTCTGCCTCCGGGCCGGATGCCCTTGAGTTTCTTAGAAAGGCCAGTCGAGTTCCACACACTGACGGAGGGTTGGGACACAATAAGAGGAAGAGGGACAGGGGCTGGACTTCGGAGCACAGGGGAAGGAAGTGGTGAGGGTCAAGGGGAGAGGTGCAGATGGCGCTCGGCCATGGCGTTAACAACAGCCTGAGGCTGGAGTGGGATTAAGTGATTAATTTGGGATTAAAAATGACTGGTCTCTACTGTAAGTAATGAACCGCGATGACCCGACATGTCAAGATGGACACGCAGTAGCAGTGTGAGTGCCTCTTCATCACACTCACACACGGGGCACTGCAAATAAACTGCAAAGTAGGCAAATACCACAACAACAACAACACTTTATTGTCGCCATATTTAGAACAAAAACACTTCTAACTATTTTCCGTTCTGAAAGAAGAAATCCATCTTTCAAATTAATAAAAGCAGCGAGTCAGGGATTTTCTGACTTTCATGACTAGGCCGGGTGTATTTTGGGGAGAACATGCAGATTAATTCCACAATCATAAACACGCAGCTTCTGCTCCAGTGTTTTGAGAAGCGTGCTGCGTACAATAACTCCATTTCCAGCTGAACAGGAGAGCAATGAGATTCATGAGTTCTCCGGCTACAAGGCCACGGCTATGGAGATTTGTGACGGGGCGATTTCTCTCCCCTCTTACACTCAGCAGAACATTACCACCACCACGCCGGATGCTCTCAGACTGTGAATTACAGCCATCTCATCTTTTCTGATGAATAGAACAAAACATACTTTTGGACAGGGACCGATAGCAATTCATCAACAAATGAAAATAAATATGTACAAAATAAACTAACGAAATGTAATCAATTTAGCCCTAAAGAAAGGACGGCTTACAGTCTGTGGAGCGCCACTCTGCATACTAACATGTCGGCGGCCTGTCAGTGGAGTAAATGGTACGAGCCGTTTTTGCATCCCACAAAAGCAAAAACATATGCCCCGTGATGCAGGTTGATCAAAGAACTAATTCCAGCAAAAAAGAAAGTCCACATTCCTTGAACTCATAAATAAAAGATTTGATTGGAACAAAATGTTGAGAGGAAAGAAAAGAAAAAAGAGGAGGAAGGGCAACAAAAAAAAGAAAGAGTAAGCAGAGAGAGAAAAATAGCAGTCAGAGTATCAAGAGACAGGGATCAAGCATTGCTGCACACCCCGAGATCATGTGGTACTGGTTATTGCTACAAAAATAACACATCCAGATATGCTGGCACGCACACACACGCACACACAGACGCACACCCATATCTCATCAACATAATATGAGCCTCAAAAGATCCGGGCGCAGGCATGTTGGAATAAGCCTCTGATGCCACATTCCATTCATGTTTTGTCCTTTTCTTACTCGGGTAAAGACACTCGACTGTTATTTCACAACATGCAAACAATACGCAGGATGCTAAGTCAGCGCACACACACACACACACACACACACACACACACACACACACACACACACACACACACACACACACACACACACACACACACACACACACACACACACACACACACACACACACACACACACACACACACACACACCTAAGTGGGGTGGGATTCCTGCTCGGGCTCTCCCCAGAGTCCGAGCAGCCGTGTGCGAGTGTGTGTGCAGGCAGGGCAACGTCGCTCTGTACCACACCTGTATACGAGCCTGCGTCACAGAGTGTCTTTGTGGGAGCCCCTGTGTGTGTGTGTGTGTGTGTGTGTCTGTGTGTGTGTGTGTTAAGGCAAGAGGGGAGGAGAGGTGTGTGTGTGTGTATGTGTGTGTGTTAAGGCAAGAGGGAGGAGAGAGGTGTGTGTGTGTGGGGGTGCTCCTCACGCCTGCTTGTGACAGTGATAGTAATTCCTGCTGACATCCTTTCTTCCCCCTCTCCCCCTCTCCCTCATCCCTCCATCCCCAGGGGTCTTTCCCGAACTGTTTTGGGAGTTGAAATCTGTTGAGTCTTTCCCTACCATCCTCTCCTTAACGCGTTCTCCATCCCTCACTCCCTCCACTGCAGGTCTAATGTTTTTACAATCTCTCGGGGGCAACCAGAAAAAGAAAGCAGAGAGGGAGTGTGTATATTCATATCTGGTGTGTGTGTGTGTGTGTGTGTGTGTGTGTGTGTGTGTGTGTGTGTGTGTGTGAAACGGAAGAGGAATATGTGTGTTTCACATCACTGGGGGCTGGAGTAGGCTATGGTGCCGTAATTCTGGGAGGCGGTGGCAAAATAATATTAGTTTTTGTTCCACCGTGGAAAAATCTGGCATCAAAAAACAGATGCAAAATCTATTCCCGTATGTTGTGTGATCCATATCCCCGGAAATCACAAAGCACGGGATGAAAGGTGTTTTTTAAGATTTGAAAATATTGCTGACAAAAAGTGTTTTTATGAGAAGGTAATTCTGATCCGCCGAATCCTAAAAAGGTATTGTACACACAACTTATACACCCCCTAAACACACACACACACACACACACCTTTGAGTACATTTATCTAAGTGTCTCTTTGTATGTCGAGATAAAGGGTCGTGGAGCTGTGCGTTGCAGCAGGTTCATGAGTCCATAAAGTTGGTTCTGGTGTGATGTGGGCCGCTCGTCTCTCGGCTCTGGTGCTACTGGACGCTCGCCATCTCGGGTCAGACCCACTGGACTGACGCAAGCCCAGGACATGGCACCCTATGCAGCAGAAGCAATGGGGAAGTATTGTCATTTATCAAAGGATTCCTCCATTTCCTCCAAGAAGGCCAGGACTGAAATAGAAATGTCTACGATTTGATTAAAAAAAGAAGAAAAAAACTCATTTGTAATCCTTCATTCTGTTGTTTCCATTGCAGAAAGCCAACTGACATTATTATTATACTTTATAGATATTCTAGCTCGAAAAGAAATCTACTTCTTCTTACATTGGAACACTTATGAAAAGAAGGTTCCTCGAGTCATTCCTTAGACCCAGTGACATACTGCATCATTTAAGGCTTTCATACATGAATCGTAAACACAATCCCCCCTTGAAAAAAAATAATCCATTCACATGGACACTCGAGAATTGTTTCTCCAAATCTGTGGCGTGTAAAATGGAAATCAGATTTTTAAAGATTCATGAAAATATCCTTGAGCGCTTTTCTTATAATTGTAGAACACTGACCTGCTAACGACAGACGTGTCAATATTCTTCACAAGTATAAACAGTTAAAAGTTCTCTGAGCTAAAGGAAAACTGCAGCAACTCCCACCCACACACACACACAGCTTTGAAGACTTGAAGCATGATGGCGGACATGTCTCGCGTGCTCCGGCATCAAGGCGCTGGTACCGTACAATAATCCGGTCCCTGCTCCGGCCTTTTGCTCTGCTCGGGTCAATACTCATTCAATTTCTGTCTCTGGGAATTCCCATGTTGCATCTTGGCAGAATTTCTGAGCTGAGTGGAAGAGCATTGTGTGAGGCTATATGTACTTGAGAGTGTGTGTCTGCCTGTCTGTGCGTGTGTGTGTGTGTGTGTGTGTGTGTCTGTGTCTGTGTGTGTGCATTTGTGCATTTCTTAAAATCCAAATATTGGCTAAACAACCAGCAGACGGTGTTATTTTGGTAAAGCTTAAGTCGATCGCGCTTCCCACATCTTGAGTTGACATATTCTCACGCGACAATTTAATTGCTGTTTTTGTATGTCAAAAAATAAATACCTGGTTGGCTCGACACCTAGAACAATGGCAGCTCATTGTGCGCCATGAATGAATACGCTCCCGCTCACCAACAACACTTAACCACCATAACCACCCTCTCCACACACACACACACACACACAACCATACACAAACGGCAGCCATTTTGTGCCAAAGCCAGGCTGTGCTGCGCCCGCCGAGCAGCAGACAACGCTGAGCCTCATTTCATTCCACAGCTTTTCCACGCCACTCGGACACAGTCGTACAATCCAACTTATTACAGCTTAATGCGACCTAATATTGATGCATGTGTGTCCACGGAGAAACGGGGGCGGCGCAGGCAGAGAAATTGGGAAAGCGATGGGTCCATATGCAGGCTGGTGATAATGCGAGGAGCCGGCGATAATATCTGGGTGTTAAATTGGTATCGATTGACTAAATATCCCGAGCAGGAGGAGAGCGCCGCCGTCCTTTCATGCCCGTACGCCATGTCAGCTCCGAGCTGCACGGTGACTATCTGATCCATTTGAATACAGACGTCCTCACCGAGGCCTCGGCCCAAACCTCATTTGCGACACAGTGGGCTTGAATCTTCCAGCGCGCCGGCATCTCGGCTTTCAATTAATTTTTGTTGTGAAACTTTTCACTCTGGGGTATAATATAACGCTAAACAGTGCGATGGAAGATTACGGATTTCACACAAATATACACACGGATAGCAGTCACACCTGGAATACTTTACAAAACGAGGCCTCGAGACACGTTGGAGCCGACGGCATGGTTGCACAACACGCTACCTGCCCGCCTCACCTTTAAAGAACCCGAGCGTCCAAAGGCAATGACACGCCTTTTCCCCGCGAACATTTCAGTCACACCTCAAACCTACTAACGAGTGGAAACACAACAATGACCCATTTAGACGAGAGGCCGGCGCGTGTTCCCACAGACGCACACCGCCGGCCGGAATTCAGAGTGTTTCCAGTCGCTCACTTTCACTACTCGCTGTGAGCGGAAGAGAAATCCCCAAAAATGTGTAGAAAACATGAATCACATGTGTGTGTGTGTGTGTGTGTGTGTGTGTGTGTGTGTGTGTGTGTGTGTGTGTGTGTGTGTGTGTGTGTGTGTTTTAATAGGGTTGGGCCTGCTGGTGCATTTCTGGGTTTTGTTTTTCCAGAACTGAAATTCAGCACTCAACACTTCTCTTGTCAAGCAAACAAAAAAGTTCCCATTCTCACACACCCATACCCACACACACACCCACACACACACACACACACACACACACACACACAGTAAGTCAATTCACAGGCGTACACAACAGTGATGCGAACACGTCCAGTTTACCTCCAGATGATACGTTCGATACCACAAACAAACAAAGCACATTACAAGAGACAGACAAGGTACAACATCTCTGGATCTACACAGAGAGACAATAGGCATTGACAGAGAAGGAGAGAGACACTGATCCAGCGAGATGACAGATGAGGAGAGAGAGAGAGAGAGAGAGAGAGAGAGAGAGAGAGAGATTGCTTTGTTAGCAGGACAGGGAATAAAGTGGTAATTACCTCACTGTGGGTTTGTTGATTATAGTTCAGCCAGGTTCTCCATGTTAATCATTTACCAGGGGAAGACAGAGATTAGTACAGAGACAGACACAGTGAGGAGAGATAGCAGCTAGTATGAGAAATACATTCATTTGCACACACACACACACACACAGTCACAGTCTAGAAGTGAACATATCTCCTCTGAAGACACAATTACAAACGGTCTGCTTTCACTTTACTGTACACTCTGCATGTGTGTGTCTGCTCGACCACAGATCAGTGATGTGTGTGTGTGTGTGTGTGTGTGTGTGAAGGTATGGCATGCAGAATGTGATTTACTCTGGTATTTAAACTAGATCATTCATGAGTGCACACAAAAGGAAATGCATAAACAGAGCAAAGATTACACGGAAGACTTATGAGGGCTGCTTTCAATAAAGATACAGAAAACCAATACAAATATGCCTCTCCTCACGCACCATTTAAACATGCTTCACTGGCCCTGAGCTGCCGTCAGAGGAGGGGAGAGAGAGACATAGACCGCAGGAGAGAGACGGAGTTCAGAGGGCTCTGGTGTCGCTGTGAAAGCTTTAGGGCCCGAGTCCAGAGGAAACAGGTAAGATACATGGTTCACAACATTCCTATTGTTCAGTATCTCTTTTTGGAGATGCTGTACAATTAAAAACAAACATATCTCAAATTGACACCCGGTGCCAAAGAAAAGAAAAAGAAGTCAGAAGCTTTTGTCCAGAGGAACTGTTGGAACAAGTTGGCCTCCTGCCATGTCGGACAGGAGGGAAAGCAAAAGGTCAAGTCAAGACCCAGGGTGAGTCAGAGGACAGGGGAATAATGGAGCAGCTGATATTAAAGCTCAGGTTTGGGGGACTTTTATTCTTCTTTGAGATGTATGTAGAACCCGTTTTGCTTGTTTCACACATCTCTTGCAAAAAAGAAAAGGGAATCCAAAGTGTAAAGTGTTGGTGCTTTGTGTAAACTAGCTGACAGATCCTGAGGGAATTTAGGAGGAAGAATGCAGCGCACGCAGCCACGGTTGTATCAGCAAATAGGCTGGTCAACTTATTTGGGCCAACAGGTTTTAAAGCACACCACGGCTCAGAGGAGGGGGCTGAATATACCAATAAACGAGTCTGAGCGCGCTACTCAGGAGGGAGCTGAGGAATACTGTCAGCACACACTCAAGCTCGGAGCACCACGGTTATAATATTTTACTAACCTCTAACTGCTCCAGGAAGTAAAAAAATAATTTCAGTCATAAGGAACTATCGCTCTGAGAGAAACACGGTTATAAAACCCGAGAACGATCGTATAAACGCCGTTCATCAAATCATAAAAGGGCAATCGACCCTCTGGAGCCCCACAATGAAACAGACCAGGGTACCGCGAGTCCACGATGTCCAGCGCTGACCCTGCAGTCATCTCTCACTTCCATTTCAAAGCTCAATTTTTCAATCTGGAGGGTGCTAAATGTGTGCCGGTTAAAGTGCTTCACCGAGCCTTTGTTACAGCCATATTAGCCCTTCAGTCTCCGCTCCACTGCCCCTGCTTCATTAAAACCATAAATCTAGATATCGAAAGAAAGGTGATGGCCAGGAAATGTCTTCTGTCATCTGTATTAAAGAGGCAGCGCGTCCGTCTCCAGCTACAGTTATATGGCCGCGCTGAGGCTTTATCAGGAAAAATGAATGTCCTTTATCAGCATTTACAAAGAAGGTTTAACAACCGAAGACCACTGAACGTTCTGTTAATATGCTCCAATAAATTTAAGATATGATGTATTGAACTGATTTTGAAAAACACAACATCGACACATTAGCTTGTAAAGCTGGAGTGTTGGCAGCTAACAGTTGGCCATTTACAGACCTCGCCGACACGGGGCAACATTAGCATCTCAAGTCGTGTCTTTGGCAACCTGATGTTCAAAATGCTCCACCTTGACCAACACGTGGTGTTTTGTTCTCCACCCACTGCTGAGGGAAATAACTGAGGGCTCTATAAAAGCTAAATGCTCTACTAGTCCCGAGCACATGTGGCTTCATGGGAGATATTTATTGTTTTGATAATAATAATAATAATAATGCATTACATTTTTATAGCACTTTTCAAAGTACTCAAAGAAGCTTAAACAACAATGGTGAAGCTGAACAGTGAGTTGGAAGATGCTAAAACGCTCCGTAGAGCTGAGAAGGGAACTGCAGGGTCAAGACAATAGCTCACGACAAGCAACTCCTTTCAGACAAGAATATTCTTGATGTAAAAAATACTGATTGGAGCAGCTTTAAAAAAAAAATTATAGAAAAACTGAAAACTATGACATCATTGCAGACGAATAATCAAAAAGCCAAACGTGGTTATTTTGTGATCAAGAGTGCCATGGGCACCACCGACATCCTGGACTCTGCAGTGCGGCGTCATGCCAACAAAGCATCACTCTCCTGTCCCTCGCCAGGCTTCATTTACGGGCCTCGGGACAACCTGGCTGGCTGGCTTCTAATCGAAAATATGGTATGGGAAAATGACTGAGGCTCAACTAATCACACCGCCAATATCCATCACTGGGCAGGACGGAGTCGTGAGAGATGAAGGGGGGGGGGGGGACGGAGGAGAGGGCGGGGAGGGTGCAGGCAAAAAAAAATGAAAAGGAGACTGGGATGTAACAAGGGAGGTAATGAAGAGTGAGGAGAGAGGAGAGGAGAGGAATGAAAAAGAGTCCTAGTGGTAAACCCAAGGGATTCTGGACCGGGTGCAACATCTCGGCCCTGCTGATAGCTTTGTGATTGGGTGGTGTTGCTGATGAGAGCGGTTCTCTGCCACAGTGGGTTACCCTCCGCCATGATGCTGATGGCATTGTGATTGTGTGGCGTTGCAGCCAACTGTGTGGCCCTGCCGCAGACTGTGACCATTCATCCCTGAATCCTCGGGGAACAAGAAGGTGCTTCCTAATCCTCAGTGTTCCTCCCCACCACATTTCTGTTGGATCCCAATTACAGGACTGGGTTTTTACCCGCTTGGACACACTCGATACAACCTCGGCTGACTCCAGGATGAGTCCTGCAGATCCGACAAAGGGATGAAATGATCCATCCAGGAAGTCATATCTCTTTTCAGTTGTGTCAAATATAGTATTTTACAAATGTAAAATACAAGACGAAACAGTCATTGACAAAGTGATCTCTGTGGCCAACATCTATTCAGTAAAAAGGTAATTCATCTGAAAAAGTGGAATAAGGCCCAGCAGAGAGAGTCTCGACATAAGCAGATGAGTCACTGTGTTGTTTTGGACAGCAGCCCTACTGGTCCCACATGTCTCCCACCCAAACCCTTCAATTAGCCTGACTGGAACACCTGGATCAGCATATGAGCCTCACTCTGCTTTGCTAATGGGCCCGATCAACTCTCTAACACACCTTCCTATTATGCAACTATAGTCGCTAGAATGCTATCTAGGACCCTCTTTAGAACAAATACTTTAGCCTTAATACTCTTACTGGACAGGTGAAAGCCAGTGGAAGAGTGTAGTAATTATGATAAAGATAGCTTCAGGAGAAAAAGGTGAGATCAGGCCACTCAGGGATCCTCGTTCAAATGAAATACCTGTCCAGGCCTAGCTTTTGGGCGAGTGCAGGCTTCAGGTAATCGCGCATGCGCAACATTCCTCTTCATCCAGTCAGAGGACGTGATGCCGCATAGCAGAGATTCTTCAAACCAACAAA